>NC_086454.1:131125563-131428063 GCF_028390025.1 Pseudophryne corroboree | reverse complement strand
CTATGGGTGCATTATGTGTGACTATGGGGGCAGTATGTATGGCTGTGCTGGCACAGCACAAATTGTCGTGTTCACTGGGGGCAGGGATTTAATTTATTAAAGATTCTGTGTAATAAAGGGGTGCAATATAATATAAGAATCAATGTGAGTCATGCGATAGAATTTCCTGATGCATCAATCAAGAATATTACCATTTAAGAAAGTTTCTCATTAGTCCAAAACATTCAGAAGTCCATAAATAAGAATTAGAAAAAACAAAACAAAAAAAAAAACACCCCCCACCGCTTTGGACAGTGTGCTCAAATACAAGTGTGCTGCAGAGTGTGAAATTTCAGGCCCTAATTAGAGGAACAATTTGTCCCATCAACACTGGAGTGGTTAAGAGACCGGTAATCTGCTTTTTGTTTCATAGAGGTTTAAGAATGTTATTGAGATTTGGAATAAGAACTTTCACCACTACAGATGTTGCAATCAGACTTTGTGAGTCTTTAGACACCATCAGTCACACCATTGTAAACTTTCACCAGCCCTATGCTAGGTGCAGATCAACCATCTAAGTATGGCCTCCAATGTCAGCAGTTCAGTGTCTATACATAACCACTTTCAGCAACATACCCATACTATGTTATATTGGCACCTGATTAGGCAACCCCCTGCAACCACACAGGAATGCCCAACAAGTATCTAATACACTTCTTGGTGTGTTTGTCAGACTCTGTACAAACACCATCGCGAGGTCTACATGCATGGGAACTGAAAGTGGCCCTGGGAAATTTGTAGAAGTGGCCAACACTTAGAGGTATACTGTGTAACCAAGGCGGCGGCGGCAGCACCCCTCACATTTCAAACAAAAACAGGCCACATATGCACACCAGCCCATCAGGGTTCATCCCAAAAACATCAGGGGCTCTATGGACAATCCACCCCTATAATTTATCTTCTAGCATGACTTGTTCTGCGAGAGAAAACATAACACTGTAGTGTCTGCTATGTTGATACAAACTGTTAATAGTGCCTCAGGATCTACAATTTAATGCCCATTTATACTCAGCCTACTTGTATTACAGTGGCCCTCATTCCGAGTTGATCGCTCGGTAATTTTCTTCGCATCGCAGTGAAATTCCGCTTAGTACGCATGCGCAATATTCGCACTGCGACTGCGCCAAGTAATTTTACAATGAAGATAGTATTTTTACTCACGGCTTTTTCTTCGCTCTGGCGAACGTAGTGTGATTGACAGGAAATGGGTGTTACTGGGCGGAAACACAGCGTTTTCGGGGCGTGTGGATAAAAACGCTACCGTTTCCGGAAAAAACGCAGGAGTGGCCGGAGAAACGGGGGAGTGTCTGGGCGAACACTGGGTGTGTTTATGACGTCAAACCAGGAACGACAAGCACTGAACTGAACGCAGATGCCGAGTAAGTCTGAAGCTACTCTGAAACTGCTAAGTAGTTTGTAATCGCAATATTGCGAATACATCGGTCGCAATTTTAAGAAGCTAAGATACACTCCCAGTAGGCGTAGGCTTAGCGTGAGCAACTCTGCTAAATTCGCCTTGCGAGCGATCAACTCGGAATGAGGGCCCGTGTTTGTTCCCAATGGTTAAGTGCTGAGCTGTATACAGGTGCCTCTCACAATAAATGCTCTGTACATAACCCTTCTGAAGGGTTGATCTTTAACCATTAGATGCTAAAGATCATTTGTGAAATCAGACATGTTAATATTGCTTTGCATCAGGATATGATCAAAGGGAAGGCCTTTCAAATTGTCTGATGTACAAAGCATATATTGTTTCAAAGATACCTTAATGTTTTACAGTGCAGTGTGTGTAATGTCATTTAATATCAACGTCTGATATAGCAAAGAATATGGGTTACTCTTTTTAGATTAGTTTTGCATTCATTTATTTTACATTTTTGAAAGCATAAGCTACAAATTAAATAGAATTATGCTAGGAAATAAGTGCATTATGTGTGTTAAATAATGAAACAAATTCAAGCCATATATTCTGGTACATTCAGATTTTACCTAGTTCTGAAGTTTATAAAACAAGTGTCAATAACACCATTTATAATTTAGCTAGGCTTGTTTACAATATGGTCACCAGTTTCTTAAAACTTCTAATGCAGTGGTTCTCAAACTGTGTGCCGTGGCACCCTTTGCAGGTGCCTTGGATTGGTAGTCCAGGACCAATTCAAAATAGTTTAAGGACAATGTAATTGGTAAAACCAGTGCTTGTGGCTGCCAATAATAAAAATTAGTGGCGTAACTACTGCCCCTGCAGCCCTCGCGGTGGCTTGGGGGCGAGGGCGCCACTGATTTAGCGCAGATTGACATGCGGACGAGCGTCCGCATGTCAATCTGCTCCTACTAACCCTCCCTGCTGTGTTGGAGGGACATGGAGGGGCACAGCGCGCGCCTCTCCTGTGTCCCTCCTGCATCATCTCCGGCGGCCGCGGGTCTAATAAACGAAGTGCCGTTCGTGAGCTCTGATTGGCTCACGAACCGGCACTTCCTCTATTAGACCCGCGGCCGCCGGAGATGATGCAGGAGGGACACAGGAGAGGCGCGCGCTGTGCCCTCCGTGTCCCTCCAACACAAACCAGCGGGGAAGCGGCGGCGGCGCCGGGGGAGGGGGCATATCTGGCACTGGGGGGGAAATATCTGGCACTGGGGGCATATGTGGCACTGGAGGGAATATCTGGCACTGGGGGGCATATGTGGCACTGGGGGGGGGATATCTGGCACTGGGGGGAATATCTGGCACTGGGGGGGGGAATATCTGGCACTGGGGGGGGGGGGGATATCTGGCACTGGGGGGGGGGGGATATCTGGCACTGGGGGGGGGATATCTGGCACTGGGGGCATATGTGGCACTGGGGGGGGTATATGTGTACCTGGCACATAGGGGGGGGCTATATTGTGCACTGGGGTCACGAGTACCTGGCACCGTGGGGTAATATCTGGCACTGGGGACATATGTGGCACTGGGAGCACAGCCCTAGCAACAAGCACTACCCCCTAGCAACGAGCATGACACCCAGTGCATGAAACCCCTGGCAACGAGCATGACACCCAGTGCATGAAACACCTGTCAACGAGCATGACACCCAGTGCATGATACCCCTGGCAACGAGCATGACACCCTGAGCATGAAAACCCCTGGCACCGTGCATGGAACCAAGAGCATGAAACCCCTGGCAACGGGCATGACACCCAGTGCATGAAACCCCTGGCAACGAGCATGACACCCAGTGCATGAAACCCCTGGCAACGAGCATGACACCCAGTGCATGAAACCCCTGGCAACGAGCAGGTAATTTAAAAGTAATTTCAAGCCTTACTGTAGGACTTAATGTGTAATGGGCATTACGGTGTGTGGTATAATGTATCACGGACATTGCGGTGTGTGTCATAATGTGTCACAGGCATTACGGTGTGTGGCATACTATATCACGGGCATTGTGGTATGTGGTATAATGTCTCAGGGTCATTGCAGTGTGGCATAATGTATAACGGGCATTGCGGTGTGTGGCATAGGGTATAACGGGCATTGCGGTATGTGTCAGGCATTACGGCGTGTTGTATACTATATCACGGGCATTGTGGTATAATGTATCGGGGCATTGCAGTGTGTAGCATAATGTATAACGGGCATTGCGATTCCTGTCATAATGTGTCGGGGCATTACGGTGTGTGGCATAATGTGTCGGGGGCATTATGGTGTGTGCATATTGTGTCATGTGCATTATTGTGTGTGGCATAATGTCTAAGGGCCATTGCAGTATGTGGCATAATGTATACTGGGCATTACTATAAGGAGGAAAAATTACAAATAATGTAAGGGGCATGAATCAGGATTATTTTTCTTTCCCGTGGTGGCTAACGTCTTGGCGTGCAGGTTGGAAAACTGGGGTATAACGTAGTCTTTTCCTGCAATGCCACGCCCCTTTATGTGAAGCCACGCCCATCCCAACGAAGCCACACCACCTATTTTACGGCGCGCGCGCCTTCGGCGCGCACACGTTTATCCCTTTAATAGTGCCAATTATGGGGGGAGGGAGGGGGGGGGCGCCGAAGAATTTTTTGGCTTGGGGGAGAAAAATTTCTAGTTACGCCACTGAATAAAATGTGGGCAAACAAGTGAATCTGTCCCTCACCACATAACCTAAGGAGGACATAAACAAAATTTCTCAATTAGAAACTTTTGGCCTAGAGGTGACATGAAACACCTGATACTCTAGGGCGCTGCGATTCAAAAAAGTTTGGGAACCACTGTTCTAATGGATTAATGTTAAGGCTTTATATTTGCATACTTTAACTCTTGGGGAGGGAAGACAAAATAATGATCAACACTGGATCAAGTGTAAGGTTTCTCATATTTTTAAAAAGAACTTGCGCTTTATTTATTACAGGGACTCTACTCCAGCTTTATATGGTTGGCCTTTACTGAAATCACCATATTGTTCCTTAGCAAATAAACTTATTTTGATAATACCGTAAACATGCTTCATAAGAAAAGTCAAAAATTTCAAACATTTAATCTTAATATTAAATCATAAGAACCATATTTTTGGTTAACACTTGCCATTGCCAAAATTAAACTGCAATTTGATTTATCAATTAAAAAAAAAAGTTTACATTATCTACAGTCTGAAGAATTTAAACTTTTTTTGCAAGAAATCTTTGATGTTCACCATATTATGATTGCCGTTACCTTCCTTCCACAACTCTTAGGGCATATAATAAGGTGATCTGAAACAATATAATGCTATTTTCTTTTTAGAACTTATGTTACAGTATAAAGTGGCACTTCAATATAATTAAACTAATGAAGAAATATGGGATCTTTTGACACCTTAAAATGTTGTAAATTATCTATCTATCTATCATGGGGCGTTTTAACAGGAGGGGGCATGTGTGCAGACTCCGGGTGGGCCCCCTCCTCTCCACAGCACAGTAGGCTCCAATACTGTGCCAGAGTCTACTGCACAGGTCTCCGGAAACATGGCACCTGCCATGTTCCGGAGACTAATTTCTAGTGCGCGATGGCCATTTTGTCAGTAATTTCTGCCACATCGCCCTACGCAGAACTACAGAAAAATATTAAAAACATTACACCCATTTTAGAAGCGCCAGTCTATTAGATTTTTACTTTAAAAAATATATATAAAAAAAATTAGAAAAAATAAAAATGTCACTCTTTGTTATGGTTCCCCCAGCTAATCAGACCTAAGACATCCCTGCACCATCCTGTCATGTCACATACCTTAAATGTATGGGATTTTGCTAATAGTCACTACCACAATGCGCCACACTTGCGTCCATTAATCACCTTATTTGATAACCCTGACTTTCGGCCAGGATGTAGTCCAGCTTCCTTTAAAACACTGGCAAGCTAGAGCACTCAGACTGTTGAATGAGATAACTCGTGACTTCGTAATCCTCACATTTACAAACCTACACAATTTTCCCACGCCCACGATAAAAAACACATGACTCACTCAGACTTCCTACAGCTACAGAGTCTTTAATTCTACAGAGCACGGGCACCAAGGGTCTGGCCTCTGCACTATAAGCGGAACTCAGGCATCCTTGTTCCAAGGTGAAAGATCCACCATGAGGTTGCTTGGTAAACCAGTTTGGGTGAAACGCTGAATGAGGATTGGGATATTTATGCCAACGTGTATGTATTAAAGAGAATGCTTACAAATTGTTTTATAGATGGTACCATGGCCCTCATTCCGAGTTGTTCGCTCGTTCTTTTTCATCGCATCGCAGTGAAAATCCGCTTAGTACGCATGCGCAATGTTCGCACTGCGACTGCGCCAAGTAACTTTACTATGAAGAAAGTATTTTTACTCACGGCTTTTTCTTCGCTCCGGCGATCGTAATGTGATTGACAGGAAATGGGTGTTACTGGGCGGAAACACGGCGTTTCAGGGGCGTGTGGCTGAAAACGCTACCGTTTCCGGAAAAAACGCAGGAGTGGCCGGGGAAACGGTGGGAGTGCCTGGGCGAACGCTGGGTGTGTTTGTGACGTCAACCAGGAACGACAAGCACTGAACTGATCGCACAGGCAGAGTAAGTCTGGAGCTACTCTGAAACTGCTAAGTAGTTAGTAATCGCAATATTGCGAATACATCGGTCGCAATTTTAAGAAGCTAAGATTCACTCCCAGTAGGCGGCGGCTTAGCGTGTGTAACTCTGCTAAATTCGCCTTGCGACCGATCAACTCGGAATGAGGGCCCATGTCCCCTCCAGGTTGAACAGGGTGCACCTAGAAATCTCCAAATTGTGCTGGAGCTGCAGGTCGGATGTTGGGACGTTTCTACACATATGGAGAAGCTACCTTAAGCTTATTCCCTTTTGGAAAGAAATTAAATATGAATTGGTAGCACAATATTAGGCTCCTAAATATTGCCTTCTACTGGTGTATGCCGGACACCACTCATCAGTACACATTGTTTCAGCAACTAGCCTTAGCAGCTACATGGCAACTGGCAAAAAAACAAAAACACACACCACGAGGACCCCACCATGGGGGAGATCATAACGAATGTTTGAAATACTCATTCTATGGAATACATGACCAGCATTCTACAAGACTCCTCCAAAAGCTTTACAGCAACTTGGGAGCCATAGACCTATTTTCACATTCCTCCAGCATTTAGCAGATATCTCCCTGCCAGGCTCAATATCTAATTCTAGGCATGGACAGATTATGCCTATGTCTAGCTTGCTACCTAACATTTGTATGGAAGTATCCAGCCGAGAACCTTCCCCACCCCTATTTTTTTCTTCGCCCCTTTGTCTCTTTTCTCATGGGCAGCCACTCCTTTTGCTTCCCCCGCCCCCCCCCCCCTTGTAACTTTATTCTTATCCCTACGTACTCTACCATACATTAAAATTTTGTAGGAGACCATTTACTCAGGTCCACGTCAACTGTTATCAGTACTTATTTGTTTAAAGTTCTGTCTTTTTATTGCTGTAATAATTGTTTTTGCCGAGCCTTTGTGTTTGTCATTTGACTACAGTTTATCAATAAGACGTTCTAAAAAAAAAAAAAACCACATACTTTTTTTTTTTTTTTTTTATAGAATTCTAACAACTTACAACATTGAGTACTAAAGTTTTTCCACTACATAGGATATAAGCATATTCAGAGTTGCTGTAAAAGGGTAAGAAAACAGTATTTGACATTTCATTTGAGTAACCATTGCTACATAAAATCCCTACAAAAAAAAAAAAAAAACCCACCCAAACAAGCCACACACAAGCACCTTCACAAGCTAGTAGACAGAGCATGGAGCCAGCAGTGCTGTGCATTAAGTGTTAAGAGTAGTCGTATTAGACCTTTCGAGTAAAGCCTGGCATCAGAGTCTGCCCACTGGTGAATATTCTAGTGGAGAACCATATAAACTAATCTGATGAATTGCTGTGATTTTATACTACTCAAATGACTTATTACCATCAATCCAGCATACTCCTTGCTCTGTGAACATCTATGGAGATCAGAGTGCAGTGTTCATTGTAAGTGGATAAGCCATACATCCATTAGGATACTTTGTGTTTATATTGAAGGGGGGGGGGGTGGGTGTGTGTGTGTGTGTGTGTGTGTGTGTGTGTGTGTGTGTGTGTGTGTGTGTGTGTGTGTGTGTGTGTGTGTGTGTGTGTGTGTAGAAGCCTGGTTCTAATTGGTCTATCACGCACAATCACTTAATATATCTTTAATCATAATGGAGCACAGTTTGTTTCCTCTTTCAGTATAGTACTATGTACAGGCATTGAAATTAGCAGCAGCATATGGTGATGGTTATATAATATTGACCAATCATTGTATAGTTACATTATACTAAATTATATAGCCAGTGGTTGTCCAGCACCACGTTTCAGCAGCATAGGTTTTACCATCAGCTAAAACACATTTATCTTTGTACCTTCACAAGCTAGTAGCTTTATTCTGAAAGTGTACCAGGGCCGGACTGCCCATCTGGCAAATGCCAGAAGGGCCGATGGGCGGGTCCTGTCATTCAGAGAGCCGGGAATGCCACACAAACTGCAGCCTCTGGCTCTGTTGTAGACTCTCTCCTTCCCCCTTGCTCATCTCCATGGAAATGGGCGTGGACTTGCAGCAATCCCACGCTCCTTGACTCGCAGCACAGCCCCGATGCTAGTGCGCGTGCCCACTTTCCGGACTGAATTTGGACCCCAGTCAGTCCCTGAAGTGTACTATCCATGTTGACAGAAGGCAGGGCCAGCTCCAGGCCTACTAGCACCCTGAGAAAGAAATGTCAAAGCCCCCCCCCCCCCCACACACACACACGGTGTGCGGGTTCCTGGAAAAGTGGGCGTGGACTCTAAATTTCATATTATCAAGCTATAAATATATTTTCACACCCACTCTACGCACACAATTACCAGCCTTACACAATGTCTGCAGTAGTGCAGTGCCAGATAGAAATGACATGCCCCCCAGCAGTGCCAGATACATAAATGCCCCCACAGCACCTGCTGTGCTGGGAGGGGGAGTGCTGTGGGCCAAAGGCAGACTTGCTAAACTATTCAGTGCGCGCCGTCAGCGTCTGCACAGAACAGTTTAGGGCAGCACGCTGGCTCCAGGCTCGAATATGGCGGCACCAGCGTGCGGCGCCCATTAAGGGTGGCGCCCTGCATGGCCGCTCTATTCGACATGCCTGGAGCCGGCCCTGACAGTAGGTCAAACTTTATTGTGCAGGACTACCCTGTGGGCTAAGGACAGTTACACACCAAGCCAGTGGTTCTCAAACTGTGTGCTGTAGCAGCCAGAGATGCCTCTTGACCCTTGCAAGGGTGCCTTAGATTGGTATAGTAGAACCAATTCAAATTATATATGGTCCAATTGATAGCCAAAACCATTGCTGGTGGCTGCCCATTATAAAATGTGGACAAACAGAAGTGCATCCTGTCCCTGACCTCTTAACTGAGCCTATAAATGACAATTTACTAAAATATTTTCTGAATTTTTCAAATAGAAACTTTTGGCCTAGGGGTGCCAAGAAAATAAGTCTAATGCTCTAGGGTGCCGTGAATCAAAAAAAAGTTTGGGAACTACTGCAATAGGCCTATATCCGCATAACAAATCATGCATATTGCCTGTGTTCCCACTATTGCGCACTCCCCCGCATAGGCGTGCGCAGGGGGGGTGCCTGGTGTGCACAGGCACCCCCTAATGTCTGTCACCCCCTCACACACACCTGCTGCTACTGCAGCCGAGTGTGCTCATTTCTGTCCTCCCGCGCATTGCGCCCGCCACCCCCTCCACTCAGTCTGGCTGTCATTCATTTATATGGTGCAGCATCACCGACGTGATCCTACTCCCAGTTCCTCTAACCTGTGGGATGTGTCGTGATGATGTCATGCAGCGTACATGCCCGCTCATGCTCCCACCCACGCTCTCTCTCTCCTCATCATGTTCCAACGCCACAGAATACAGCGTTCCTCTTGGAGGAGAACAAGTTCAAATTCAGTATCAATATATATTTCGAGAGATTAGGATATAATCTATGGTAATAAAATATACAAATTTAACATATATTAAACATTATATATATATATATATATATATATATATATATGCGCATCAATTCTCTATATTATTTAGTTTGCATTGAGTGCCAATATTTGGTGGTAGACACGCCTGATAGGTGGTGCTAGACACGCCCATTAGGTGGTGTTAGACACGCCCAGTAGGCGGTGCTAAACACACCCTTCTAATCGTGCACCCCCTAATAAAATGTCCTGCGCACGCCTATGCTCCCCCGGGTTGTAAGTGAAGTCTTATGGTCAGCCGTGTTGCAAAGCCAACAGGAAGATCTTGCATGTAACCCGATGCTTTGTAATGAAGGATGGATCGGCGATTGTCCCTTCCTTAATTACATCGGGCTGGTGTATACAGGCATAGTTCGGGCATCAGCACAATTGCCAGTCGCACAAGTGTGTGCCAGGCTTAGGAAAGAGTACAACACAATTTACGTAGTTAACGGTTACAAAATTCTTATTAGATTGGTTATTTGTTCTTAAGGACATAGCATTAGTGATGGATTGGATCTTTATAGTTACATATTAATCTGAAGTGTAACATTATTATAACTTCTGGTGCTTACACTATAATTTGAAGGCATCACTGGTTGAACATATACATTAGACAAATTGTAGCTAATATGGTCATTCATTAATTATCTACCAGTAAATAGCTCAAAATGTAAATAGTAAGTGCATAAAGAGGTTGTTTTAACTCATACACTACTGGCAGTCCATTTCCCTTTATTTACAGAAATTGGAGGAAATGGTCTACTGCAGAAGCCTGCCGACTTATTGACATTGCCGATTATGGACAAAAGAGCCATTACAATGACTATCTGGGAAATACCTTGTTCTTCCTTTATACACCATTACATCTAGAAGACAAACAATGTTAAAATGGGCACTGCTCCAGAGAACTTAAAATTTGAGGTACCACGTGGACAGACAGAAAGGTTAAGGGGTGGCACGCTGTTGGATTCAGCGGCTGCTAAATTAGGAGGGTGGTAGGCTTGAAGAAAGGTGGATTTTAAGAGCATGCTGAAAAGCAGACAGGTTCCATTCCAGTCTCAGTTACTCTTAATGTGGGAGTTGGAAATAAAGGTGGTTGAAGATAAGGGATATGTATTGTATTCGTTGGAGAACAGGGAGCCAGTGTACAGACTGTTGGGAAGAGGGAGATGAATTGGACAGATAAAAAGATATGGAGACCGGTACTGTGGGTGGAGATATACCAAATAGGGCTTAAGCAACAGTTCACCAGGTCAGAAAAGAGTAAATTACAGTAATCACTGAGAGTGTGAGGTTGGATGTTTTAGAGGCTTCCAGAGTGAGAATGGATCTTGTCCTATTACAGTGGTGGAAGCAGAAATGAGAATGGGACGTAATGTGGGGAGAGAACCACAAGATAGCACATCAGGGGAGAAATTTGGGTGCCATTAGCTTACTGGCAATATTGGAGGCTAACATAGTTGATCAGCTCACTGAGGGAAGAGAAGGGAGAAGAAAATGGGACTAACATAACACTGAAGGATACAGAAGGGCAGTGGTTTGTCAGATAGATGACCTGTGAAAATCATCTCTAGGGAGGTCAAAGGACCAGATACTTGCAGCAGGAAGGTGGTTAACAATGGTGTTAATTGCAGAAAGGATGTCAAGGAAAGTGGTGCTAATGTTTTGTAAAAAATAAAATCAAAATCTACTGTTATTAGTGTTTTAATCGGGGGGAAACAGTGTTTCTTGAACTTGAGGCGGATGTATGATTAGTCGGTATGGGGGAGAAGTGGTAGCACACACTGATTATGCCCACTCTCATCTGATCTTGGAAGAGACAGTGTTGGGCCTCGCCAGTACCAGGGAATACGCAAGTTTTTCCAGTGGCCGGGATCTCGGCTGTCATGAGACCAACAGCGGGATCCTGGACACCATTGCGCAGACAGTGGGGAGGAGTGCTAGCCGGCTCAGTGCAGTTTTGAAATATATATTTGGGTTTGTTTTTTTACATTGACCATTTGAAAAGTAAGCATTAAGTAAATGTTAAGACTTCTGACCACTCTTGAAATCATTCATTAACATGATACATAGAGCAGCACCTCAGTGAGGCTCCATTAATGTTATGGATGGTATTAATCCTTTACTTTGAAGGCGTCCATAAATGATAGATTTCATATTTTCACCTTAATTAAAAAAAAAAAAAAGCCTGTTTATATACACAAATCTTGGATTATTGGTCTTTTAATGCAATACTGAAAAAAACATGCTTAAGGGTAAATATATTAAGTTAGATTTTATGGTGTTATTTCATTTGATTTACAAATAGACTGCTCGTGGAAGAGTTCTTGTCTAAGGTGGTTCACACTAGGCGATATTCTGAGCAAAGTCACCTAGTCTTTCCCCCTCCTGGGCGGTCGGTGGCAGTGCATACACCGAGCGATATGACGACCATCACTCAGTGACATCACGCAGCGGTCGTGCAGGCAGCTCTTGGACAACAGCCCAAATTGAGCTGCATGCATGGCCAACAGCGAGGGTCGTTAATGACCCGCGCATCACTAGTCGTTGCCGGCATACACGCTTGCCGAGAAAGTGAATGATGTAGCTCAGGAAGGGTGAAGATGAGAAGTCGTTCATTTTCTCGGCAAATGTGTATGCACCCTTATTCCATTATGTAGTTCCCAGCTACCAAATTTCTGGGAGTGCCACCAATTACACTGTATGAAATCAGTGTTTACAGTTTAATATTGGTATTTCATTATTTTGAGATGATCTATTCCCTAGTGCAGACTCACTCAATCTCCCCTTTTTTATATCTAAATAAAAGATACTGTATATAACGCCTTTTATGGATTTTAAAATAACTAGCTGGTACACGCTAACATTTAGATGACACATGCACAGTCAGTTGTGAATATCTAATATATACTGCTGGCCATATAACTGGTAAACATACATAAAAATACTAAAGGGGCAAGATTCAGTTAGCCACAAGTACATGTGCTGCTGGGTGCATTCAATTAAAACGTGTGTGGGCAGAAAAAAAAAAAAAAAAAAAAAAGACGCCGACACACCACACTGTCAGCTAATTCAACCTGTCCTCAGTGTCTTACAAACAAACTTCTAAAGAGGGTGAGGATATTGATTTTATGCCAACTCCAGAGCGTGTCCTGTGTTTGAACAGGATTTTTTTTTTTTTTTTTACCCCTTTGGTATCTGGCAAATTCTTTGTATAGGTCATCATAAAATAAAAAGTTTGAAATTACAATTAAATTTTCACTAGGATACATGAACAGGTATTTGTAGCATTGTATGTATATATGCTTAGAGTAATTGTACTTACAATATAAAGTGCTCTACAAATCATACTAGAGGGCTAAATTTAGTCCATAGTTGCCATTTCAACAGACTTCAGTTATTTTCAGATTTCACATTGAGAGGTTTAAAAGTATAAAGTGACATTGGGGTAGATGTATGAAGCCGTGAAAAAGAGTGAAGTGAGCCAATAGAGAAGATGCCCATGGCAACCTATCAACTGCTCTGTATGATTTTATAGAAGGCACTTGATAAGTGTTACTTCAGAGCAGACTGGTTGCCAAGGGCAACTTTGCCACTCTTTTCACTGCTACATACAACAATCTCCAATTATATTAAAAACCCAACTAATCTGAATCAAAGAGTTATTAACGTCTAATAGAAGGCAATGTGCATTAGTAACATAGTCCCATAGTATCGGAGTTTGAAAAAAGACAATTGTCCATCGAGTTCAACCTATTTGTGGTCTCCTATGCATGATGATTTGACTAAAATTTCTGACTGATGCTGCTGTCAGCCGTTGCATTTTATCCCTATTTATAGTAACTATAATGCATGACTATGCACCATACCCCTGGATATCCTTATCCATTAGGAATTTATCTAACCCATACTTAAAGGTGTTGACAGATTCCGCCATTACAACTCCCTCAGGCAGGGAATTCCAAACACGTAATGTCCTTACCGTGAAAAAGCCTTTACGCCGTATTGTGCGGAATCTCCTCTCCTCTAACCTGAGCGAGTGTCCACGAGTCCTCTGTGTTGATTTAACCAAAAACAGGTCCCGCGCAAGCTCTGTGTATTGTCCCCTTATATATTTGTAGATGTTGATCATATCCCCTCTTAGTCTCCGCTTTTCCAATGTAAACATGCCTAGTCTTTCAAGCCTTTCCTTGTATTCCATCGTCTCCATGCCCTTAATTAGTTTGGTCGCCCTCCTCTGAACCTTTTCTAGCTCCAGGATATCCTTTTTGTAGTACGGTGCCCAGAATTGTACACAGTATTCAAGGTGTGGCCTCACTAGTGATTTATATAACGGGAGTATAATACTCACGTCCCTAGCATCAATACCCCATTTTATGCATGCTAATATCTTATTAGCCTTCTTTGCTGCAGTCCTACTTTGGGTACTACTGCTTAGTTTGCCATCTATGAGGACACCCAAGTCCTTTTCCAGTACAGAATCCCCTAATTTTACCCCATTTAGTAGGTAGGTGTAATTTTTGTTCTTGTTACCACAGTGCATTACCTTACACTTGTCTGTGTTGAAGCGCATTCTCCATTTGGCTGCCCATGCTTCTAATTTAACTAAGTCGTTCTGAAGAGACTCGGCATCCTCCTCTGTATTTATAGCCTTACACAATTTGGTATCATCTGCAAAAATTGACACCATGCTCTCTAGACCTTCTGTTAGGTCGTTAATGAAAATATTGAACAATAGCGGTCCTAATACTGAGCCTTGCGGCACACCACTTAGCACTTCAGTCCAAGTTGAAAAAGATCCATTAACCACAACACGCTGCTCCCTATTATCTAACCAGTTTTTGACCCAAGTGCATATTGTGCTTCCTAGCCCTGATTCTTGTAGATAAGTCTCATGTGTGGTACAGTATCGAACGCTTTGGCAAAGTCTAAAAAGATTACATCCACGTCTTTACCCTGATCTAGGTTTGCGCTTACTGTTTCATAAAAGCCAAGTAAGTTGGTTTGACAGGATCTGTTCTTCATAAACCCATGTTGATTCCTTTTAATGACCTTATTGACTTCAAGGAACTTCTGAATACTAAGTTACTTCACTCCCCCCATCACATGGCTCCATAGAAGTGCAGGCAAATATGGACGAGATCATCCATATTGGCCTGCATGCACAGCTGACGGGGCACCAGCGATGAACGAGCGCGGGACCACGCATCATTCATCGCTGGTGCCTCCACCCTGAAAGATATGAATGGTATCGTTCATTAATGAACGAGATCATTCATATCTTGCAGTCAAATCGCCCAGTGTGTAGGGCCTATAAGAGGTATAGGATACAAATGGCATTGTTTATTGCTCGTTCAATGCAGTTTGAGTGATCTCACCATATGTGTGTTTACTACCACACACAATAAAGACATACTTTATGTTGTGACAGATGATCCCAAGAGCATGCCTGCCACAGGTAATATACATTATAAGCTCCAGTGGTGCCAGAGACTTCTCTTATTAAAATTATCTCTGTAGAGCAGTGTGTAATATGTCAAATATATTTTTTTTTTTGGGGGAATTATTCTGAAAGAGGATTTCCAGATACTCTAAACCAGGGATGGGGAATCTTCGGCCCTCCAGCTGTTGAACTACACATACCAGCATGCCTTGCTACAGTTTTGCTATTTGGCCATCTTAAAACTGTTGCATCGCATGCTGGAATGTGTAGTTCAACAGCTGGAGTGCCGAAGGTTCCCCATTCCTACACTAAACCATATCATATCAGCTGCAGTGATACGATGTTTGAAGTATAGATGTCCTCAAATTTTTAATTCTAAGATGAAGTTGATGGACTGTGCAAGTGTATAAACAATTTGCTTCAAGGCATATAAACTGACATTTATCACGGGTAGCCATATTTAAGATACCAATGGTTCCAAAGGAATAAAACACTAATCACTTACATTGCTTACTTATTCCACCTGAAGATAAAAAACCATGCAGGACAAAAAAAAACACAAGTACAGTACAATTTAAAATGGTCACTAGATTTGGTAAAGTTTGGAAGAAAATATTCTTACTGGCACATTATATTAAAGTAAACAAAGTTATATAAATAATCCCTGCTAAACCAAGCTTAATAGCTTTATTGCGAAGGCATGCCCATCTTTTAATGGTATTTAAAAAAATATATATATATATATTTGCAAGACTACCCCACATACCTTTAGCCTCAGAAAAACTACAACATAAATACTACATTTTATAATAAATAGGTTATACAAATATGCCAAAATCATACAAAAAAAAAAGTTACAATTAATATATCTAGATCTGTGGTTCTCAACTCCTGCCTTCAAGTACCCTCAACAGGTCATGTTTTCTGATTAAAAGGTACTATAACGGGAATTAAGAGATACTGATCTAAACACCTTTCTTGCACATTCATAAGATCAAACAAGTCTGTTTTCACGGAGTAAGACATGTGATGGGCCCAAAGCAATAAGTGCGCAGAGAAAAAAAAAAGAAAAAAAAAAAAAGACTTATGTTCTTAAGGACATAATTGATAGCCTAGATGAGATTATAGTAGTGTATTTATGTAGTTTTTAGATTAATATGAAGTTTTTTTTTTTTTTTAACATGTATCTCTGGTATTTACACTATCGAATGTTAGACAAATTGGGGGGGAATTCAAATTTTGAAAAGTCAGCTGGGTGTCCGTTTTTCCCAGTCTATTAGATTGAAAAGTCAGTAGACCGGAAAAAACAAAACATTTGAATATCCTCCAGTGTATCTATTGTAGTCATTTCCACGAGATTGACGTTTGGTAAATAGCTTGATAGGTGTAGTTGCAGTTGATCTACTGTTCAGGATTTCTATTGAAATGTACATGTAAAATGGGAACTGAATGAAACATACATTAGTTTAACCTACTAAAGCACTGTAGCTGTCCCATTTCCAATTACTTACATAAAAACCATGAGGAATCCATCTTACACTGCAGAACTGAACACCTCTCCTTATGGACATTGTAGACAAGCATTACATTTGGCAGGTAGCCATTGTGATTGTTTTGTCCAGACTTATTTCTTCCACTACAAGCTACTGTATCAACAGGTTTTTGCAAGAAAGATATTTGCCCTTTTAGAACATTTAAAATATTGACATTTGTATATATTTAGGTTGTGTTCCTATAACGTCTAATTCATCATTAGTTGTCCCATCAATTCATTTAAAAAATAGAAGTAGATATTACCAAGATCTTCAATATCTTCCCTCATGTGCTTTTCCTTCTTAAACCACCTTTGATAGAACCAAACCCCGCAGTTTTTTGCCACCCTGATACTTGTGTTGTCCGCTGATATGGGTATGTTTATTTACCCTGTACTTGTCCTATATTGTCTTCAACTTCAAGTCAGTTTTCCCTGTTTTGCTTATTTGTTTATGTACTCTGTAATTGTGTGATGCAGATCCCTTGTGGCTCCATATAAATAGAGTATAATAAATATGAGATGGGAAGAATTTCTGGAATTTATCTTTTATATGTATGGTGTTATGCAAGTACTGGAGTACCATACAAAAGGTGCAGAAAACCCCTCAAAACAAATCAATTGTGTGTTAAACGGTATGTATAGATGTCAAATTGTAAACCTAATGGAGAGTGCCCCACTCAGAAGATATTACACCCATGCTATAATACTGGCAGAGATTGGATAGGAGTGGTGTTAGGCTTGAATGAAGAGGTGCGTTTTAGGAGCATGGTAAGAGTAATGGTGGAGAAATCTTTAATGAGGGAATGAATGGGTAGAAATGAGACTGGGGGTGAAGGGAGAAGAGTGGTTAGATTTGTAGGGAGTAAATCAAGCTTGAATTGCAATAATACACCCCCCCCTCCTTAAAATAAATAAAGTTAAAGAGACTACCGAGTGGAGGACAGACTGAAAACGACTTACGGGTCTATTCAATTGCTGTCGGAGCCTCTTCTAATGGAGAGGATCCGACAGTTCACTATTCAATTAGCGGCCAAATCAGACAGGTTGTCCTTTTCAGACAATGCCAAATCAGACTTTTTTTTTTTTCCTTTAAAGTCTGATTGACATTGTAGGAAACAGGGCAAAAGCCTGTCGGATGTGGCCGCTAATATGACAAAACATGCGGATCCGCGGCTAATCCGCCGCTCCACGTTTTCCGACAAGTCTGAATTTTTGGCTTGTCGGCAAAACAGCAGTTTAATTGAATATGTCGAATCTGGATTCGCCCTTAAAATTCTGACTTGAATAGACCCCTTAGTGGGAGTTTTGGAAGCCAGAGAGAAGTAGGTTACAGTAATTAGTGAGAAAAGTGAATGATGAGCATGTTTAAAAAGAGGACAGTCTTGGGTATGACAACCAAACAGCAAATTTGAGGGGGGTATAGAGGACAGGGAGATGGTCTACAGAATATATTTGGTAAGACAATAACCTCGGTTTTAGAGATGTTGAGTGTGAGGAAGGGTTGGGTCTTTGACAAGATCACCAACAAACAGCAGCTGACACAGGAGACTGCAGGGATATGTATACAGCTTAACCACTGATCACCCCTGCTGTGATGCTTTAAGGCTATCAACATATATAAAAATAGATTTTTCTTAAACTAGAGACTATTTCTTTATTTTCCTCCTTTTTGACCTCATGGCAGCAACTGATACAACTGTCTAACCCCCTTCTCCTGCAGATCAGCTCTGACTTCCAAGACCCAAGATTTTATGGGTAGCCTACCTGCTCCTTCTGCCTTCCTCCTCAGGTTCTGTTTTCTCTCTACTTCTCTCTTTAAGCATATTGGCTCCAATAACCTCTATATGCCAATGAAACACAAACTTGACCTCTACTCCCCAGAATTTTTTATAGTCTCTTCATCATCAAGGACCCGAGTCAGAACAATTGATTTTATGCCATGGCATAATTTCATTTTTCAGTGATACCCTTTGAAAATTACCATGATGTAACTATGGGGTGCAGGGGAAATGAACAAAAAAACAGTCAAACTGCACTTGCTCAACAATTTGAGGCACTTTGCAGCCAATGCTCAGAATATACAGAGTGCATAGGTCTAAAGCTAAGCAATGTTAGCTTTAAGTTTATACTGCTTAGGAATTAGGTGATGAATGTAATACATATAATTTTCAAATCTAGCCTGTTAAATTTGTCAACTGAAGGTGTTATTCTCATTGTATTAAGCCCTTCAAATTTACAAGACTATGTCAGAATAGATTTAAATATGTGTATCACTGTTCTGAAAGGCAGGTATGGGGTCAGTAGCTGCAGGCTATGCTAATCCTTATAGTGCTATACTGGAGGATACTAGGGTATATCCAGGTGAGTTGGCTCTCAATGTAGAAATACATAATATCTAAAGTGGTGCTGCTATTATGTAGAGTAGGACCATCAGAACAGACACTTTGTTGTGGCTTAACATATGTAGGCAACAGATCTCTGTATTATGATCATCATGTAGGGTGCAGGTCTCTTGCAAGTGTGCTGGGGGAACGTTTGTTTTTTTTCTTTGTCAAGACTACAGGGAGAACCAGCTAAATATATAGAGGATTAAGATTCAAATACCATCCATAGTTAAATCAAGATTTAGAGGCTAGTATTTGGAAATAACAAAACAAAAAAAGTGTAAAAAGGAACATACAAAATTAAATGTTGAACTACACATGAAACTGTGGCAGATACTTAAGAGTCCTTTTAAAGTAGTACTGTGCATCTACTGACCTACAATTCACTGACCCAAAAGAAAAAAAAAACCACCACACCCTACTTGGTATGTGACATTTTAACGCCAAATCTGATTTTAAGCTCACTACAGTACCTCACACTTTCCAAGGCAGGAAGACCAGATTAATTTGCTTACTTTAGTTCTATATTGGAAGTGAAGGACGTACTTTTTCAAAACAAGAACTTTCTGCATGGTATTCTTGACTTCAAAATAGCAAGTTAAGGACTTTAAACACACATTTTTTGCATTTTTCATCTTCCTACAAGTCATTGTGGAATATAGAGATTTATAAAATAGCATCCTGAAGAAACAAACCAATTTGCTGTATTAGGTATACTATCAGATTCCAGAGGAAAGAAACTCCGCCTCATGCTTTCCGGTTGTTATGCACTTCCTACTTCCTCCAAACCTTATGCACAGCTATGGACAACTCTGACTTAGCATTGATGTTTCAAGGATAAAAATAAAGAATTGACCAAAAAAATAAATAAAATTTTTTTATACACAAGGCGAGATTCAATTGTTTATTCAATTAATGGGAGACTCAATTGTTTTTTTATTGAGCCCAGGGAGGTCAGGTTTACCTGCATTAAGCAGCTAAACCCAACAAAAGTAATGGGTGCATGATGTACAGTCCCATTTGGGTGTCCAAATGAGTACATTTTTGCTAATTTCAGCTCAGGGGGTAGCGAGCTGAAATGCAGGCACCAGCAGCCTATCACGCCCAAACTGAGAAACAAATAGCTCCATTGGGCGCCATCTACTGGCTGACAGAGCCGAAAACAATTGAATCTTGCCCACAGTGTTCAACAAGCACATAAGGGTGTGAAGTTCGGGTGTCCATATACTTCTCGGCATGTACAGCATCTGTAATCTCTACAGATGCGTGCACAAGCAACAACCACTATAATCCATTACTTGGAGTATACAGAAACATGGTTAAAGAATGTATTATTGCAGGCTGATGAATTGTATTTTAGGCCACATTAGTCTTAATCTACACACACACACTGATCTATTATATCTTACTGTTGATGTTCCTAGTTTGTTTGGTACAATATTAAACAGCTACTATAACTAGCACTAAATGTCTACAATACTCTACAGGAACACATCCTTAAAACTTGTGACTTACCTATATTGGCTAGAAGTATTCAACATGCAACCCTCCAGCTGCTGTTGAACTGCATACCCCAGCAAGCCCTGCCAGTATTTTTATTATTATTATTAGGACATACTAAAACTGGCACAGCATGTTGGGTTGTGTAATTTACAGCTGCTGGAGGGCCACATGTTGAATACACCAGATACAATAAAGATATGTTCTGATTTTTTTTGGTTTTGCCTAGCATACATCACTGATCGTGTGGCCTCACAAAAGTGGGGAGGCTTGAAAAGTAAAAAAGAGTTCTCCCACAGGGAGGATATTCTCAACATCTAGACCTGAGTAATGTGTGCGTTCTATTAAGTCACACCAATTAATTGTAACACAAGTGTTACCCATGTGTCAAAATAGTCCATTTCAAAAGGAGTCTGCGGTATGAGTTTTCCTTTAGTAAATTTATATACAAGCGACAACTGCCCAATCATATTCAGGTCATACAGTAATCCTAAAGCACCAATACAGTACAATCTGGCAGCAAACCCATAACATACAAGATTGCATTTGTAGTTGTATTATGGAGAATATGGCAGTTTCAGTTTAAAATATGATTTGGATTTTTCTCAACAAAAAATATAAAAGTGGTATTGCATATAAAAATTAGAAGTTTTGGTTTCAGCAGAAATTAAATTATGTGATCAGTGCTGCACATTACGTTATAGCAGGGTTAAATGTTTGCAACATTATAAAGTTATATGAAAAATGGTTTTAGATGCAGTGCGGCTGGTTAGGATTACTTCAAGACATGTGTGGCATTTATGTGGTATACAATGGTGTGTTTTAAGTAAGGAATCATTAACTTGAACACACTGAATTAACAATTAGTGTTATGAATAAGGTATTCCAGTTTCTAATATAATACCCTAAAACTAAGTGCCCCAAGGAAAGTCGGCATTCTTAGTTATAAAGAATATATGGGCAGCACAGCAATTTGAAATGCTACCTCACAGCACTGAGGTCATAGGTTTAATTCCGACAAAGGCCCAGTATGTGTGGATTTTGTATACTCTTGTTGTTTGGTTTTCTCCCTAGTACTGTCAGAAGCCAATTAACTGAAACAGTATTTTATTTGGATTATGGGAGGAAGCCAAAGAAATTCACATACATGCATGTGTACATCAGTCCATGTGGTAGGGAATGTAGACTAAGCTTAACTGCATACTTGCCTACCTGACCCTCTCCATAAGGGAGAAAATGCTCTGTTCCTGGACTTTCCTGGTAATGTATGATTGCCATCACCTGTGGTGAGCTAGTTAATGGATAAGAAAGGTGTTTCACCACAGGTGATGGCAATCATACATTACCAGGAAAGTCCGGGAACAGAGCATTTTCTCCCTCATGGAGAGGGTCAGGTAGGCAAGTATGCTTAACTGGGGAAGGGAAAAATATTCTAGGTAGAAGCACTGCATATGTGAGCTATATAAATAACTAGTTATACATAGATTTTTCATCTTTAGTGTCACATTTAAATTGTAGAGTGGATACAGCATATGTTACTTTATAATTAAGTTGTAATGTGCTACTACTAAAGAAAAGGTCATTTTAGGGTTTCAAGTGGAGTATGAAACTTATCACAAAAATAAAATAATAATAATAATAATAATAATAATAATATCTATGGTTTAACTAGAAGCAGATCTGTGGAATGTAAACATAGCTATGGAGCAGCAGACATTTGGGAGTGGCACTCTGCTCAAATGTATTTTGCACACAAATTTACATTTGATGCAGACACAACTAGCCATGAATTATTTCAATTCTATGCAGTTAGCATGAAGACTTGTAAGGAAGTGGTGTGGGGAAGAAAGCAGAGAGGCAGTGTTCAGAGTAAAACAAGGATGGCATGGTAGTGTAGCAGAAATGGTCTCTTTGAGAAGACATCCGATCTGAAAAACACATAAATGGGGTGTTTCATACAAGTATATCTGTATATAAAAAGGCAAAAGCACTCACTGACTACGAATTATCTTACTTCCCGATATGTTTAATAAATCTCCCCTAATGGTATGGAAAAGGGGGTTGACATAATGATATCATTACAGATTTGTAGCTTGCGGTGCGTGAACGATAACACCCAAATGGATCAAAATTGGATTGCAACACCAGTGTGTAGAATTTAATAGACAAAAATAGTCCTGTCACTTTTTACTGTATCTGCTATGGGTGCTCCTCAGGTAACGCCAGAGGCCACGGAGTAATATATACTTACATTAACCTGTCTTAAATTTACATCTCTATAGATTTATCAATCCCCCCCCCCATAAATGTATACATTTTGACACCGTAAACACATAGGCAGGTAATACAGGGAAGCACAGTTCAAGTAAATTGAGTATCGGCTATTAGTCAGAAACATGCAGCACAGAAATAGACAATACCTGAATTATCGTCCCATAAAAAACAAAAACTCAATCACATATCAGTTCCTGCCTAAACTACAAAAATCTTTACAAATAAGCAAAAGAAAAGAAAGGACAAAAGAAAATAGAAGGAAAGAGAAACCAGAGGAAGGGGAGAGAGGATAGGGTTGTGTGGTATTTCTACCATCTGTTCAAACCTGCAAAGAAGAAAATTCTCATATCATTAGGCAAAGACTAGATGGAGGACCTGATATACTGTACAACTCGTTCTTAAGTCATATTCACGAAGTATTGCTGTGAGGACTTGAAGAAGTCAAGCCAAGAAAACCAAGTAGCCGTCAATCACGGTCAGCTTTCTGGTGTCACCCGTAATTGTTCCATTGACATACATGTCTATTCTACCAAACCACTCCTTCACAGTAGGTGGGGTAGTGCTCCGCCAACAAACAGGGATAACTGCTTTAGCGGCACAATCAAGGAACTTTAATAGGGATTTTTTTATGTCGTTAGAGGACCTGCAACAAAGTTAAGAAGCCAGAAGGCAGCATCTGAAGGAACTTCAGTTCCCACTATCAACCTAGAGATTGAGATAAGTTTGTTCCAAAAGGGGCGAAGTGCATGACAGTCCCACCAGATATGTAATAGGAATCATGTCTTGTTGTTACATCGCCAACGCATATCTGGTACACCAGGGAACATTTTTGCAAGTGTCGAGGGGCACCTGTACCAGCATGACAAAACTTTGAATTGCGTATCAATCACTGAGGAACTAATCAAGCTAACGAAGGTGGCCTGAAAACTTAGATTTAATCAAACACTTATGTATATGTTCAACAATGAAAATCTGAAACTCCTGCGCGAAAAACAGGTAGAACAGCTAGTAGTCTAATAATGGATAATCCGGCGCCGTACAATCATTAGAGTAAAATTCCAAGGTACAGTAGATAAAGCAGAGGGTGGAATTCAATTGTTTGAAAAGTCGGTGGTGGTGGTGGGGGGGGGGGGCACGCCTGTTTTTTCCTGTCTATTAGATAGGAAAAACCAGACACCCAACTGACTTTTCAAACAATCGAATACCCACCATAGGACTATCAGATAAGAGTAGGAGAAAAATCAAATATTCCAATAGAGAAGTTATCTATTAAGGCCAACTGCGTAGCGATATATGAATTTGATATTAGCAGTCAGAGACCGTGCAGAGGTTCCTTATGTGCAGATCAGAAAATGACAAATTGCATGCATTAAGTGCACAGGACAAAGTCTAGAACAGCTAATGACCCTGTGAGCCTCAAATAAACTGTTTCAATGGAACCATTTGTGGAGTGCAGATTGCAGAAGTAGAAACTAACATTATCTAACATTTAAAAAACCTGTAACGATTACATTTTTATTCACGACATTGCTGCCTTCCTTTCATGTCAACATAAGCTAGTTGCATATACTATGGAGTATGCCCAGATAGCTCTGCAGGGGAGCAACAAGATGATTTCTACATACTAAGGAAAGGATAAAACCTTGGTGCCAGATCATCATACCATTTGTGGAGTGCACTTTCAATTCTATATCATAGGACATGCGTACATATGTGCAGCAGCTAGGAGATCTGTAAAACATGTATTGTTCAGTCCCTGGGGTCTGAAGTTGGAAACTCTGCCATACAGAGCAATCTCCTCAGCTCAACACACTGTACATTAGGGGACATCAGTGCATAAAAGAAAACCCATTTCATTTCAGACCTATGTGCAAATGACTAATAAAGAATCAATTTATCATCATCAAGCATCTTTGTTTGAATATCCAAATTAGCAATTTTACATAACTATTACATATATAAACTTTTATATTTTAACAGTAGTTATTTTTGGTACAATTAGGATTATTATATTGAAGCCACACAAGAATGTTAAGTCTTAAGTGTCTTGATGTTTCCTTTTGGAATACTATCCCAGTACACCTAAACCATAGTTTGTCATCTATATGCTCTTTAGAATATACTTTCAATGCTTTGTTGGGAGACATGTCCAAGCGGAGTTAGGCAATATAAGGCTTCAAAGCTCCTCCTAGTTGCAGGTCCCAATAATATGGTGAGCAGATCTAAAGCTGGGTACACACTTGAGTAATGGACATTCATTCAGACGTCGGAACAAATGCCCTTGAGCCCAGATCCATGTACACATTAGGGTGAATTTTATGAAAGATGAAACAATGTTCCATCAATCATATGCATAACCAAGGTTGCTAGCAATATTGCTAGGCTTGATGTGCAGCACAACAAACCTGGCATCACAGGTAGCGACCCAGCAATCACCTGTACACACTGAGCAGTGGAGGCGATTTGGTTACAGAATGACAAATGGGACAGACATCACACATTTAAGATACAGAGTTAATCCTGGGTAACATTCTATGCCACCATTACTGTAATCTCATGACCCCCTGTTACAGCTGCAGCAATTTAACTGAAGTATACATGTTTATTAATGTAACCATTGTGCTTTGTGATAAACAGTAACATTCTGTAAAAGACAGATTCTTGTTAGAATATATAGAAACAGCTACTGTACAGTATATGGCAAAATAATTCAGCAAGAAAACTTCTTTGCACAAGATTTACCTGTGATATTTCAATCCATTTTAATCAATGAAATTAGTAGTAATCTATTTGCCAAGCATTAAGCCATTACGCACCATTTTCAGATCTGTATATTTACCTTAAGAATTATGACAAATTCTTCTTCTAAAAAGCATTAGCTGTGAGCAGGGCCGTCTTTTCGTATGGGCTCAATGGGCTCTTGCCCAAGGGCCCCAGGAGTCTAAGGGCCCTAGGCTGATAGCTGAGGGTCCCCTCTTTCCAGGGGTACCAGATTTTTGAAAATTGGCCCAGGGGAACCGGAGATATCAGACTTCGAAGCAGTGGTCCCCATCCAAGACTGTTAATTGCTCTTCCCAGCCAGATATCTCTGGTTCTGTCTTAGAGTTTTTTGAGGATATTCTCCAAAATATGGGACTCCCCCCTTTCAGTGGACATTGGTAGCTTGTCTCTACTATGCCCAGAACCAGAGATATAAGCCTTCAAGCAACTGGTCCCTGCTCCAGCTCCACACATCTGGTTTGCAGTTTTATACTTTTGCCGGTGGATTGCTCTGGCTCCTGAACTCTGATCCCCAAGTCCCCAGAACTTCTTGAAAGGTGGGACTCTCTAGTTTTTTTAATCGCTTCCAAAGCTAAGAAATCTATTTCCAGGAACTGGAGATATCTGCAGTCAACCAAACCTCCCTCCCACCGAAAATGATGAATATTAAGTCCACTCCATTATCGACCCCTCCCCTGCGTATTACACACCCCTTACCACCCTGGAAGTTATTTAAGAGGGCCGCTTTATTCATCCCAATGCCTCTTCTAGAGTTTAGTTTTCTCCCTCCCGCCCCATCTCCCACCATCTGTGCAGTATAGGAGTAATTAGCGGAAATTACTGCTCCAGGTCCTACATGCTGAGCAGCAGATAGAACACCCGCTACCGCTCACGGGACATCAATGCTGCGGCTGATAGCACCCCCACCCCTACCGCTGGAGGATGGGTAGGGGGTCCAGTGCATCGCTGTGCCCAGGGGCCTACACTGCTGTTAACACAGCCCTGGCTGTGAGAAAGCATTGCAGCTACTTCATGCCATGGCTTGCTATGAATATTACATGCTAACTCATCTCCATCAAAAGTATATTATAAATAGGGTGCAAACAGGATGTGCAGCACGGTTCACAGGCGCAACAGTATATTACGTTACAAATCAGACTGTTACACAACGTAAGGAAATAAGGCTGCTGGTGAGACCTTACAGTCAAAATGGCTGTACAACAGGGGATGACACTGTGGGAGCGTAGGGGAGTTTGTTAGGAAGAGGGTCTGGCTGGCTTTTATGACAATATGTTGTTATGGGTGTGTTTGAAGCTGTGGAGACAAGTGCATATCCCCGAGTGGGTTTTGGAAAGAGTGCCATAGGTGGGAAACAGTGCCTGGAGTGGGAGTAAGAAGTAGCAATCAGTTGAGGGTGGAAATCTTTTCAGAGCACAGTGCATGGGAAGGATGCTGGAGATGAAAGGGAGACTCATGACATAGCTTTATAGATGTGGAACAGACAGGGGATAGGGAGCCTGTGCAAAAACTGGCAGGAGTGAGAGCTGATGTGAAACAAGTGGGAATGAACACAAAGCAGCAGCATAGAGGATGGATGAAATTATGGAGAAGAGGCTGCAATAGTCCATGTGAGATGGCTGAATCTTAGCTGTATGAGAAAAAGAGAACACACACACACACACACACACACACACACACACACACACACACACACACACACCTGTGTACTGGGACATTACGCATGACAATAACTGGAAATATGCTTCCTGTAGATGGCATCTAAACTCAGGGAAATTGGCTTCAATATATGTAAAAATACACTAAAAGACAGAGCCCATGCATAACCTAGCCACTAGGTGGAGCCACTTCTTTAGGCAGCATTTATCACAACTTAAACCTCAGACGCTAAAGCCCAAGAAATGTCACTAGTATTCCTAAACAGGGCGATTAGCAGAGCAGACACAACATGTAGTTGACAACACCCAGGTTTAAGGTTTACAGAAAGGCTAAAACCACAGACTGCACAGGATACTTGACCATATGCGCCACAAGATAGATTTTTACAGGATGCACTCCCCTATGACTGCGCTTGGCAGAACATACCTTTAATCTGGGACACCTAAAATATACACAGGTTCTGTGGCTGGCTAAATTAGGGTGACCATATTATCCTTTTTACCTGAGACGCTCATGGATTACACAGGTTCTGTGGCTGGCTGGCTTCATGCCTACATTTCAGATGGTTTTAATCAGCCACAGAACCTGTGTAATCCATGAGTGTCCCAGGTAAAAGGGATAATATGGTCACTCCAGCTAAATTCATTTTACATGGTTTCAAGCAGCCACAGATGTAAATCATTGGTGTCCTGAATTAAACAGTTATTATGGCAAACCTACGTACGGCAAGTTAATAAAGTGTTAGTTAAAATGATTTACATTAAAGTTTGCTGGCTAATGAAAGCCACCTCGAATTCCCCCTTATTGCCAGATGTTGATTGTTACATACCTGTATACCTAGGAATAGTCAATATATTTCCTTCCAGGCAGTTACTCAGCAGGACACTCACTTTGTGAAGGTTTTTAAAGCTTTAAAGACACAGTAATACAGCACTTACCAAGTAAAAAGTAAACTCCCAAACCAACTGAAATAAATGGTCACAACAGGCACCACCAAATTAAAGCAGACTGAATTTTTAACAAAGAACTTTACTTTTATTTAAATATAGTAAAAATAAAAATCAAGATTTTAATTTATATGAAATTTATAAAGTACATTTTAGCAGGTATTTATAGTGATAAAACATAACTGTTCAAACACCTACCATAAAATAAAATAAAAAACACAGGTATAAGACTTGGAAGTCCTTCTTAAACAAAAAATAAATAAAAAGACTGTATACCTGACTAATCTCTTACTAGAAAATCCAAACACCTCAATCTGATAACATTGTAGCATCAACCATGCCATTTTCTCCCCCCCCCAACTAGATTATATTTGACTTGCTTGAGTTTAACCCAGCATCAACCCCTCCATTGTACAGGCAGATTTGTCACTTGGAATGTATATAAAAATGGAAGTTGAGATTTCAGGTTCACATGAAATCATTAATGTTGGTTTAATTATCTGAAAGATGTAATGAATCCATAGTTACATAAACCATAAGGCACAGTTTCATCAGGTTTGGTTTAAATAGACCGAAGTATAGAGAGGTTTATTTTGTATTCCTGTGGTAGTATTTCACTGATGCAATTATGGAAGTATTTGTAACTTTAAAAAAAACACCCAGAACACCAGCCCACATGGGTTTATCTAGTCACGCTGTACATGACCAGCAATGACATCCACTGTGCACAGTACAGCCATTGCATTTACCATTGGGTTTGTGAATAAGGTATTAATTGACAAAGTATTTTTTTTTATAAACACCTGACAACTTCACTAACACACCGTAGAACCAAGTATTACAGATTTACTGCTCACAAAGCCTCATACCACTTTGAAAGGTAATCTAAGTAAATGCCTTGGTGCAAAGTATTACCCGGATAGTATCACCAGTGTTTTAGAATAAAGTGTTCTGTCCATGTTATACTGTGATTTAGTGTGGACTGTTTCATTTTAATGTTATGCTTATTCCTTTCTATATATTTACAATCTAGTCATGTGGACCATTCCGGGCTTGTTCCTTGGCCATCCTTAGTTGTGGCTGAAGCTCTGCTTTAACTGTTGGTGTCACAATATCTGCTTGCAGACTCAAATCTTCAGTGAAGTCAAGTTGTGTGTTGTATTACATTTAAGTGTAGATGTAATTTATCATTTGATACCTCATTCAGCAAATGTACTTCCGCATTTGGTTTAGGTTAATATTACTGTAGGAAGCTCAATTTAAGACGACCAGTAAAAGTAACACTATTTTACCCCATACCACAGAAATAAAAACACAAGCCTTTCTGGTACCACAAATAAGGACTCAAACACAAATCACGAATAATTGTAACATACAAACAAGCAAAGTGTGTAGCTCATGTGGCACACACTATAGTAAACTCATATGTACATGGAGCAAGTTACAGTATAAATAGTTAGCACAGTTTGTGCCAACAAGCACAGCAAATATATACAGCATAACAACTGAAGATTGCCCTGCTTTTCACTGCAGGTTTATAAACTATCAACTTCGATTTTCATCCATAGGGAGAAGGACAGAGTTTTTATAGCGGGCACAGACTTGGCATAATAAAAGTTCTTAACTGGGGGCTTTGTTATCCTCATAGTGAAGAGAAGAATGTTCATAGTGGGCAGTCTAGGGCTATAGCAAGCAGAGTAAGGATAAACACTAGATGCGCATCTTTAGGAGGGACCCAAATCTAGGACATCTGACGACTGGCAGGAACCAAGGAGCTCTTCTATGAAGTGGACCGCAGTAATGGGACTTTGGGATGCAGAATATCACAGGCACATGTAGGAAACATCTTTGGCCAACAAGGGAGGGACAAACTCCTAACGGTACACTGGTCTCAGGTCGTACATCTCAGGCTAAGGGAAGCATCATGTTAGGATCCACTGTGGTTCTTGTGGCAGGAAACACGAACTGCTTGGTATGTGGGTGTTATCTGTAAAGAATCTAAAAATATCCATTTATAACCCCTCCCCCCACCCACATATGTATGCAGATATCTTAGCACCTGCCCTACTTTGTATACTTACTACCCCATAATAGAAAGATGGACATAATTTATAACCTTAAACCCCTCCACTACACAGATTAGGACATTACTATACAGAAATTAAAAAGATTCATCAGTAGTCTGGGGCACAGCCTAGCCAGTAGCTGAAAAAGTAAGATACCAATGCCAGATGTCTGTATAAACCTTCGTCAAGTTACGTCAACGTTTTAATTTAGAGCAGTTGGAGCCTATTCAGTTCAAGGTTTCACAAGGAGGAGTTAGACCTGGAAAATAAAAGTGGAGAACTCAAATGCACCCCCCCCCCCTTTCCCCCCCTCAGCCATAAAAGGCTACACCTCTCACTTAACCCATCATTGTTAAATGACTTATGATTAAAACAGACACTGCCACCTTGTGGTTACCTAAAGTTATACACTACGCTGCAGTGACGTCACCACCAGCTATATCCCCTCCTTAGACTTACTGTTGTATTAGGTTATTCTAAATTCCAGCAAATAAAAACTATTGTACAGAATACCGCTGATTTATCTGTGCTCCTCAGTTACAGTTGGGACTCAAGATCATCAGAACATTCTTCCCTAGGGCAAGCATGATCCAGCACACCGCCTGATGACACCTCGTTCACAGGACCACTCCTAAGGATCATAAGAGGACCACATAGATGTAGAATACCACCACCCTATTCACTGTTGCCTACTAATCCTCAGTACACCCGCACAATAAATATTGTAATTCATGATTTCATGGTGACTGCTGCTCATATGCTTATAACTGACAGAAGCTACAAAATAGTAAATTAATAGCAATTTACCACTATTTAACAAAAACACTTTACCTGATATCTTACAGAGTGCCTACATTAAGAACTTAATATGCAGCAAATGATCATAAACCAAAATACTGCCTTGCAGTTATTATTACAGCCCGTTTTAAAAGTTTAATAATGGAGACTACATTAAACAGTTAGAGAGACCGTTGCATAACCCAACGCATACTCACCGCTGCCGGGACATTATACATACCTAGCTGCAAATGGAACAAAGAGCAAGCCTGTGCTCTTCCTCCCTCTCCGCAGACCCATTCTTCCACCCGACAAAAAGCTTGCATAGAATCTGGTCCGCTGTCTCTTTATATAGACCTGTAGGACTGACAACTCACCACTGCAGTTATCCTTCCGCCAAATTGAAGTAAAATAGTTCCCAGAGTAAATTCCTCAAAATAGTAGTCTTGTTGCGGTGGATTTATTTCCTAAATGATTTAGGAGACAGGCAACTCGTCGACTGAAATACCCCATAAACAAAAATCAGTTTAATGAACTAAATAAAATAATGCTAATAAAAAGAGTTAAAAGAAAAAAGAAAAAAAAAGAGAGACTGGAAATTTCCAGAACTGTGCAAGAATTACGCATGCGCACGAATTATATATATATATATATATATATATATATATATATATATTTTTTTTTTTAGAATACAGTTTTTCGAAGCCTCCTAAGACCTTTAATGTTACATTGTTTATTTGTTATTCCGTATACAGTTATGGCAACTTCTATGATTCAGTCTATTGTTCGTTCAGTCTCTATTGTTCAGTATAACTTCGTCTAATCTCCCGTCTACAGGGAAGGCGGAATAATCACAGTAACCGCAACGGCGGATGGATCTGACCTATATAATAATAACAACTACCGCACCCATCTGTGAATGTCAACGTGGGTGGATGGATATTTACTGCAGAGGAATATAGATCTGTCTAAAAACCAGTTTTAACTGGTCTCAGGCGCTCGTGAATAATAAATAAAGAAATGAGACTGAGGCGAATCTTTCAGAGAGTTCTAGAATCCACAGTAAAAGCCTATTACAGATTTCTGCATTACTCTTATGTGCTGAATATAAACCACATGAATTAAACTTAGTTATTGAACCTTCTAAGTGTACTATCAGCAAGTAAATGTGAGGTAATATTAAAGGAAACAGTAAAGCAACATTGTATTCTAAATTAACCATGTATCCTTATTCCAAGAGAACGTTTCTTATTTTTGCAACAAACTGTATCACTAGGACGTGACCAAGAATTGGAGTCTTTAAAGTGTTGTTTACTGGATCTCCTCTTTATCATTGCTATTAGTGCATAATCTTTCTAAGGACAGCAAGGTGACTTTTGTGTACATACACAGCGCTTATTATTATTTTATTTTGACAAATGTGCAAAATACAGTGTAATTATATAGCAGTTTGCCAAAATCCTTGCAACCATGCTTTCCATAAAGAGCCAGCCTTTATGACCTTGAGGGGCAAACAAAAATAAATGTAGTAAATCTTAAGGTGCGTACGATCTGGCTGATATCAGCCGATTCAGAACGATATTGTCTAACCTGGACAGGCGATGTATCGCACGATGCGCACTCCCGTGGGTCATCTGCGACGTCGCCTTTCAGACCTGTAAGCAGGTCTGGCGGGCGATAATGCTGACGAATACAGCATGGCCACCCCTGTTGCACCATCGCTTTTTCTCCAGCAATTAAGACTTAATCTAGGGTATTCAATTTGTCCCGAAGCTGGCGGGTGATAAGTATCGCCGCCGGGGGCTATTTAATTGGCCCCGATAAGCCGGCGCGTGCCGCGGCTTATCGGGGGTTTTGCTTCACCTGCCTCCGGCAGGCAAAGCAATATGCCCAATAACAGCCCCATTTTCATCCGAAAACGGGGCTATTTCACCCGAAAACACACAGGTTTCACAGTGACGTGCGGTGAGGTCAGTGGCTGGGGAGGCACACATGGGGGTGAAAGAGGGGGTGCCATCTTTAGAGTTTTGCTTGTGTGACTAAACCCACAATATAACGCAGGCCTCACACGTTGCCACAGATTTCTTGTTCGAAATATACATAACTGTAAAGCAGTTAATATAAGCAGGATTTCGTCCAAGTATAGATCCCAGTGCTTTCTAATGGTTGAAACGTTACTGCACAATGATACAGTTAAACAATCAGGTCCTATGCAGACCTTTTTGATGGATGATAAAAACAGATTTAAAGACACAATATATTGGGGTCTATTCAGACCCGAACGCAGACGCGCATCTATGCAGAGGCTGCATTATTATTATTATTATTATTATTACATTTTATTTATAAGGCGCCACATGTGTTTCGCAGCGCCGTACAAAGGACAGTACAGGGGACAAAACATTGCATTACAGTAAATAAATAACAGAAATAGAGTACAGGTAACAGAGCACCACACGTTCTCAAGACATAGTACAGCTAAGATGTAAGTATTGAGGGAGTGATCATCGTACTACTAGGGGCTGGTGGTCATAGATGGAGATGAGCCTTTACTAGCAGGATAAAGATGGTCGTTGAGTAGGGGAGAGCTGTGAGTGAAATGTGTTGAGACGAGGGATTAGATAACAAGAGGAAAGAGGGCCCTGCTCTGAAGAGCTAACAATCTATTGGGGAGGGGCGACAGACAGATGACAAGAGGTGCAGGCAAGTGGGAGGTAGCCTGATGGCAGTATGCAAGCAAAGCTGAGATGTTCACGGCATGAGGCAGGGGGGGTGGAGGCGCGGCTTCAGCTCTGGGTTATGCATCAGAAGGGTACGCTTTGATGAATAGGTGGGTTTTTAGTGCCCGTTTGAAGCTTTGCAAGGTCGGGGAGAGTCTAATGGAGCGGGGGAGTGCGTTCCACTGAAGGGGTGCAGCACGGGCAAAGTCCTGAACTCGTGCATGGGAAGCAGTAACCAGGGCGGTGGAGAGGCGACGGTCATTAGTCGACCGTAGGGGGCGGGAGGGAGTATGAAGGGAAAGGAGGTTGGAGATGTAGGGAGCAGTGGAAATAGAGATGGCTTTGTATGTAAGGGTGAGGAGTTTGAAGAGGATTCTGTAGGGGAATGGGAGCCAGTGTAGATTTTGTTGAAGGGGAGTGGCAGATGTGGTGCGGCGTGAGAGGAAGATAAGCCTAGCTGCGGAGTTCAGGACAGATTGGAGGGGAGCAAGATGGGAGCAAGCGAGGCCAGTGAGGAGGACATTGCAGTAGTCAAGACGTGAGATGACCAGTGAGTGGATGATGAGTTTAGTTGCACTCTGGGAGAGATATGGCCTGATACGAGCAATGTTGCGTAGCTGGAAACGACAGGATTGTGCCAGAGCTTGGATGTGGGGTGCAAAGGAGAGGGAGGAGTCAAGAGTGACGCCCAGGCAGCGGAGTTGGGGAACGGGGGAGATGGTGGTGTTGTCAACAATGATGGAGATATTGGTCGGGGGTGTTGCTCTGGATGGGGGGAAGATGATGAGTTCCGTTTTGTCCATGTTTAGCTTTAGAGAGCGTTCAGACATCCAGGAGGAGATTGCAGAGAGGCAGCGCGATACCTGAGAGAGGACAGAGGGGGACAGATCAGGAGATGAGAGGTAGAGTTGTGTGTCATCAGCATAGAGGTGGTATTGAAGGCCAAATGAGTTAATGAGCGCACCCAGGGAAGAGGTATACAGGGAGAACAGAAGGGGTCCAAGGACAGAACCCTGAGGGACACCAACAGGAAGGATGGAAGGGTGTGAGGTGGTGCTTGAGGCAGACACAGAGAAGGAGCGGTTAGTGAGGTAAGAAGAAAACCAGTCAAGGACAGTGCTAGAGAGGCCAGCGTTTTGGAGTGTGCCGAGGAGAAGAGGATGATCTACGGTATCAAAGGCAGCAGAGAGGTCCAGAAGGATGAGCAGAGAGAAGTGGCCCCTGGATTTGGCCGAAAGCAGGTCATTGCTGACTTTCACCAGGGCAGTCTCAGTTGAGTGGAGTGGGCGAAAGCCAGATTGTAGTGGATCGAGGATGGAGTTGTCAGAGAGGAAGCTTGTGAGACGGCTGTAGACTAGTCGTTCAAGTAATTTGGAGGCGAAAGGGAGAAGAGAGATGGGGCGGTAGTTAGTGGGTGATGAGGGGTCGAGGTTGGGTTTTTTGAGAATAGGTGAGACCAGAGCATGTTTGAATGGTGAGGGGAAGATGCCGGTGGAGAGGGACAGGTTAAAGAGGTGAGCAAGGTGGGAGCAGGCAGTGGGGGAGAGGGAGCGGAGAAGACGGGAGGGGAGGGGGTCCAGGGGGCAGGTGGTGGGGGGGGGAGGATAAGATGAGGGAGTGGACTTCCTTTTCTGAAGTCGGATGGAAGGAGGACAGGGTGGGATAGATGGAGGGGAGGGATAGAGGGGGCAGGGGGGTAGCAGAGGGGTGACGGCGGGAGATGTCGTGTCGAATATCCTCAATTTTGGAGATGAAGAAGGAGGCAAAGTCAGTGGCAGTGAGGGAGGATGGGAGGGGAGGAGGAGGGGGGCGAAGGAGAGTGTTGAAAGTTTCAAAGAGACAGCGTGGACAGGAGGACTGAGAAGAGATGAGTGCTTGGAAAAAGGATTGCTTGGCGAGGGTCTGCGCATGCACACTGGCAGCAGTGTGCGTACGTGACCCTACACCTTATAGCAGCATGCGGCCTCAAGGAGATTGACAGCGGCGGCCGTTGGGGAGGGAGGCGACATGACGTTACGAGAGCGTGGCGGGCAAAATGGTGGCATGTGAGGAGCATTTTTGGAGCAGCTGTGTGACGTCATACATAGCTCAGTGCCGTAACTAGGGGCATTTTAGCACTGTGTGCAAGAAATGGCAAGGTGCCCCCCCTCCTGTGCAAGATAGGGCAGTGCGCGCCACAGGCGCGTGAAAAATATATATGGGGCGTGGCTTCACGGGGAAGGGGCGTGGCCACAAAATAATACCAATTCATACTACAGTGCACAGTAGTCTCCATTATTCAAATTACGCTGCACAGTAGCGCCATTACACCAGGTAGAGCCCCTTTTACACATTACGGCAGACAGCGTGCCTTTTTACACATTACGGCAGGCAGCGTCCCCTTTTTACACATTACGGCAGACAGCATCCCCCTTTTTTACACATTACGGCAGACAGCGTCCCCCTTTTTACACATTACGGCAGACAGCATCCCCCTTTTTACACATTACAGCAGACAGCATCCCCCTTATTACACATTACGGCAGACAGCATCCCCCTTTTTTACACATTACAGCAGACAGCATCCCCCTTTTTACACATTGTGGCAGACAGCGTCCCCCTTATTACACATTACGGCAGACAGCGTCCCCCTTTTTACACATTACGGCAGACAGCTTCCCCATTTTTACACATGACTGCAGACAGCGTCCCCCATTTTACACATTACGGCAGACAGCGTCCCCTTTTTACACATTATGGCAGACAACATCCCCTTTTTACACATTGCGGCAGACAGAATAGATAGAGAGAGAGAGAGACAGATAGATAGATACTTACCATCTCTCCCCGCTGACAGTCAGGCTCCTCGTGCTGGCAGATCCCAGGCAGGGGAGAAGGAGGAGGGAGGGGGACTGGAGCCGCAGCAGCGCTATGTAAGTGGTAGAAGCGCCACTGCAGCAGTCCCCTCTCCTTCTGCATTGGCTGGCAGACGCCGCTGTGAATGCTGGGATGAGGGAAGCGCATCCCAGCATTCACAGCAGCGCCGGGCAGCCAATACGGAAGGAGAGGGGACTGCTGCAGTGGCGCCTCTACCAATGACATAGCGCTGCCGCGGCTCCAGTACCCCTCCCTCCTCCTCCTCCCCGGCCTCCGGCGCTGCTGCTCTGCTCCCCGGCTTCTCCAGCACGGCGCACACAGCAGAGGCGGCTTGTAATGAGTCAAATTGACTCATTACAAGCCGCTGGTCATTGCGCCCCCAGGGCAACTGCGCTGTGTGCCAGGCATACCTGGCACACACGTAGTTACGGCGCTGACATAGCTGCTCCAAAAAGAAAAATGGCTCTGGTAGGGGTCAACCTCAAATCAATGCGGACACATCAAGAGTCAGGCACACACACATGCTGGGTGGCCTTGCCCTGCCCTGGGCTGCCCCTAGCATTTGAGTAGATGGACGCAGATCTTGCTGAGGGAGGCAAGATCTGCATCCATCTCTGAATAACCCCATAGTGCAGTAAGAAGGGAGAAACACTACCCTGTGTGTGTAATCAAAGAGTTACAGTGCTGAGGATAACTCACCCTGCCAGTGGCGGAACTAGCGAGCGGTGGGCCCAGGTGCGACAAAATGCTTTGGGCCCCCCCACATCCCATCCAAGTCCACCCCCTCACCCCTGGAGAGGATCTGGTGAGGCGGACCTGCTCAGGGCCAGAGAAATGGATACCTAGCAACAGTGCCGTAACTAGACATTTTAGCACTGTGTACAGGAAACGGCATCGGAGCCCCACCCCTGCATGCAAAACAGGGGCAGTGCGCGCCGTAGTCGCGCGCAAAAATACATAGTGGCGTGGCTTCGTGGGGAAGGGGTGTGGCCACAAAATAATACCAATTCATAAAACGGTGCACAGTAGTCTCCATTCTTCAAATTACGCCGCACAGTAGCACCACTACACCAGGTAGAGACCCTTTTACAGCGGACAGATTCCTCTTTTTACACATTACGGCAGACAGCGTCCCCTTTTTACACATTACGGCAGACAGCGTCCCCCTTTTTACACATTACAGCAGACAGCGTGCACTTTTTACACATAACGGCAGACAGCGTCCCTTTTTTACACATAACGGCAGACAGCGTGCCCTTGTTACACATAGCGGCAGACAGCATACACTTTTTACACATAACGGCAGACAGCGTGCCCTTGTTAGACATAGCGGCAGACAGCGTGCACTTTTTACACATAACGGCAGACAGCGTCCCCTTTTTACACATTACGGCAGACAGCGTGCCCTTGTTACACATTATGGCAGACAGCGTCCCCCTTTTTACACATTACGGCAGGCAGATTCCCCCTTTTTACACATTGCGGCAGGCAGTCCCCCATTTTTACATATTGCGGCAGGCAGATTCCCCATTTTTACACATTGCGGCAGGCAGATTCCCCCTTTTTACACATAGCGGCAGGCAGTACCCCATTTTTACACATAGCGGCAGGCAGTCCCAACAAAGAAAGAAAGAGACAGAAAGAAAGAGACAGAAAGAAAGAATTATACTTACCCTCCCTGGCGTCTCCGCTGGCTCAGGCTCCTCGGTGCAGCGTCAGACGATTCCCGGGCTGGAGAGAAGGAGCAGGAGGGAGCCGCAGCAGCGCTGTGTCATTAGTGGAGGCGCTGCTGCTGCTGCCCCTCTGCTTCACTATAGGCTGTTCTCGGAAGACAGTCTATAGTGAAGCAGAGGGGCAGCAGCAGCAGCGCCTCCACCAGTAGTAAAGCGCTGCTGCGGCTCCCTCCTTCGGCTCCCTCCTCCTCCTTCTCCCCCGTACCGCTGTTCCTCTCCTCTCTCCGGGCGGCTGTGCGCTGCGGGCAGCGGTTGCCCGCAGCGCACAGCGGCATGTAATGAGTTAGTTTGACTCATTACATGCTTTGGGCCCCTGGACAGAGGCGGGCACCAGTGCAACGCACTGGTTGCACTGGCGGTAGTTCCGCCTCTGCACCCTGTATTGCTGTCTCCTGTGTAAGGTCATATAGTGCAGAGTGACAGACGATTAATGGCCCCTGTCTGCTAACCTTTGGTGTCCATGTGTACACAGCTCTGCTGTGTCCCGGGATGTTAGCAGCCTCGAGGCTCCAGATAGGGGTCATGCAGATAGCAAATGCTGTCTGCTAATCAGCTGAGAAGATAAATATGCCGGGAATCCTTCACTGCCACGGCTGCAGCAGTCAGTGTGCTGTGGTGGCTTCTGCAATAGTAACAGTATGGGGGCGTTTCTTTACTCACTGACCATTTCCTCAGAAGCAGTGATGGATCTGCTGTCCAATGACTGGCAGGGGGCGTGCTTTAGTGTGAGCAGAAGGCACAGCCCCACCAATGAGGCACATGTACAGTTGCCTCTCTTCTTCATTTTTTTCAATGGGCTTTTTTGCTGCCCGTGGCTTAGCGCCCCCCCCCCCCCCCCCCCCCCCGCTTCAGCAGTTTACTATTGTCAGTGGGAGGCAACCCTCTTCGCTGCCTCCCACTCCGATTTTGCTGCAGTTTCAGGGCAACAATTATTGGGAAAATGCAAAGAAGATATATACTGTATAACACAGAATATGTGTTATAAGTTTCTTCTTTGTATTATTTGAAGCATTGTGACAGGGGAGGCACTGCCTCCCCTGACTGCACGTCCCTGAGGTTTCACTGAACCTGTGTGTTTACGGGTGTAAAAAGACTTGTTACCGGCCGAGCTAATTAAATAGCCCGACCGCAGCACCCGCAGAAACATCTGGGGTTTTTACTCCCGATGTCTCTTCGGGCCAAATTGAATATCCCCCAATGTGTTTCATTAAAATCTCTCTCCCTCTCCCTCTCCCTCTCCCTCACCCTCTCCAGATGGAGGTATCCTATTAGCAGCACTAATTTTTCTGCTGAAAACAATGGGATAATATTGAGAGTTTAGCCTGATGATCATTATTAGGGTACCCAATTATAGCCATGTTTTTTCGGCCAAAAATGACCCGTTTTCACATGAAAATACATAGGATCTGCGTAAAGCCACAGACTTATATTTTTATTGTGGAAAACAATGCCTAGTAATCAGGGATTGGGTTTTGCCTGCCTAAGGAACGCAAAACAAACGCCACGAAAAAAGCGCCAGCATTGGGGGAAAAGTACTGGCATCTGGACTAATAGGACAGCCCCAGGCGAATCATTGAATATCCCCCTCTCTCTATTTAAGTACAAGTATTTTGTAATCTGTTTAGTTATATTTGTTATTGTATCAGTTTGGTGCAAGAATATAGATCTGTCTAAGGATTTGCAAAGTCTCTCTCTGCTGAATATAAATAATTTCCTGAATGAAAACATAGGGGGATATTTATTAAAGTGTGAAGAGAGATAAAATATAGCCAATCAGCTCCTAACTGCCATATTACAGGTTGTGTACACACTGGCCGATATATCGGCCTTTCTATTGAACGGCCGATATATCGCTGACCCGTTGGCCAGTGTGTACCGATGATATGTCTGTGAACGCCGTCAGGTTATGTTTGAAAAATTACAGTTATGCTGGGTACACACTGGCTGATATATCGGCCTTTCTATTGAATGGCCGATATATATCGCTGGCCCGTCGGACACTGTGCACCAACGATATGTCTGTGAACGCCGTCGTTCACAGACATATTGTGTCAGCCCTGCATCACACACACGATGACCAATATATCTACAGATATATTGGTGCTTTGTTGTGTGTGTATGCCGCCCATACACTCCCTGCAAGAGCCGGCGCTCATTGACAGCACAACTGGGCGGGCACGTGTAAATGCCCGCCCACTTTGTGACGTCAGTCCCGGTTGATCGGGCAGTGTGTATGCACAACAAACTGCCCAGTTCCTCTATAGATATATCTGCAGATCAATTGATCTGCAGATATATCTATAAGTGTGTACCCAGAATCAGAAGTCTTAAATCTTAAATTTTTTATACCCTAAACTATCAACACAATAGGCCCCCCTTTATCAAGCCTTGGAGAGTGATAAATAGCCCGGTGATAAAGTACCAGCCAATCAGCTCCTAACTTACATGTCACAGGCTGGGTTTGAAAAATGACAGTTAGGAGCTGGTTGGCTGGTACTTTATCACCATGCTATTTATCAATCTCCAAGGCTTGATAAATCTGGGCCATAGTTGGTAAACAACAAAAGACTGTTTCATACTGTCATGTCACGTACACCCATACATATTAGGAATGTAAGTCATAGTACAGAAATAGCTCTGGTATGTGTGTGAGATCATTCCTCTTGGTGTTGCTGAATGTTTACGTTGTAGTAATTACAATGTGACTTGTTATATTTGTATGTAGAAAACTTGTATTGTTAGTTTACTATGTTCATTTTTTTATTTGAGCTTTACTAAGCCATGATCCTTGATCCAAAGCAGCAACAAAAATATGGTGTATTTCAGTCATAAAACTGAGACAGGGTGCTAGCTAGTTTCACTCTCTTGTTGGAGATGTGGGAGGTCTGTCGTCAGCAAGTGCCAGAATACTTGTAACGTTGTCACATTGGGACCGCATCATTGCCTGTTTTAGGATACATATATCAGGAATAAATAACCTCACTTTCTCTAACGTCCTAGAGGATGCTGGGACTCCGCAAGGACCATGGGGAATAGACGGGCTCCGCAGGAGATAGGGCACTTTAAGAAAGCTTTGGATTCTGGGTGTGCACTGGCTCCTCCCTCTATGCCCCTCCTCCAGACCTCAGTTTTACACTGTGCCCAGAGGAAGATGGGCGCACTGCAGGGAGCTCTCCTGAGTTCTTTGCATTAGAAAGCATTTTTGTTTGGATTTTTCTATTTTTACAGGGAGCACTGCTGGCAACAGGCTCCCTGCATCGAGGGACTGGGGAGAGAGGAGCAGACCTACTTAAATGATAGGATCTGCTTCCTCGGCTACTGGACACCATTAGCTCCAGAGGGGGGTGAACACAGGTTCGTTCTGGGCGTCCACCCCCGGAGCCACGCCGCTCACAGAGCCAGAAGAACAGAAGCAAGAAGACGTCTCAGGCGGCAGAAGCCTTCAGCGGCTTCACTGAGGTAACGCACAGCACCGTAGCTGTGCGTCATTGCTCCACACACCTCACACACTTCGGTCACTGTATGGGTGCAAGGCGCAGGGGGGGCGCCCTGGGCAGCAATAATAACACCTCAAAACATGGCAAAAAGATATATACATGTACAGCTGGGCACTGTACATGTATATAAAAGAGCCCCCGCCATTTTTACACAAATTTGAGTGGGACCGAAGCCCGCTGCCGAGGGGGCGGGGCTTCTCCCTCAGCACTCACCGGCACCATTTTTCTCTCCACAGAACGCTGAGAGGAAGCTCCCCGGACTCTCCCCTGCTTACACACGGTGAAGGGGTGTTTAAAAGAGAGGGGGGGGGGCACATAATTGGCGGATAAGATATTATACAGCGCTGCTGGGGAAAAACATTTTGTGTTGGTCTCCAGGGTCATTGCGCTTGGGTGTGTGCTGGCATACTCTCACTCTGTCTCTCCAAAGGGCCTTAAAGGGGATACTGTGTTCAGAAAGGAGTTTCCCTGTGTGTATGAAGTGTGTCGGTACATGTGTGTCAACATGTTTGACGAGGAAGGCTCGCTTAATGTGGAGGGGGAGTGTTTGAATGTCAGGTCGCCGTCGGCAACGCCGACACCGGACTGGGTGGAAATGCTGAATGTCTTAAATGCAAATGTGAATCTCCTGCATAAAAGGTTAGACAAGGCTGAGGCTAGGGATCAGTCAGGTAGCCAGACCTTGCCTGTCCCTGTGGCGCCAGGACCTTCAGGGTCTCAAAAGCGCCCCATATCCCAGGTCTCTGACACAGATACAGACACAGATACTGACTCTAGTGTCGACTATGAGGATGCAAAATTACAGCCGAAGGTGGCAAAGGGTATTCAATACATGATTATTGCCATAAAAGAGGTTTTGCATATCACTGAGGAACCCCCTGTCCCTGACACGAGGGTTCACATGTATAAAGGGAAAAAGCCTGAGGTCACGTTTCCGTCCTCATTTGAGCTAAGCGAATTGTGCGAAAAGGCTTGGGAGTCTCCGGATAGGAGACTACATGTTCCCAAAAGGATTCTTATGGCGTATCCTTTTCCACAGAAGGATAGGATACGATGGGAATCTTCGCCTAAAGTAGACAAGGCACTGACACGCTTATCCAAGAAGGTGGCACTGCCGTCTCCGTATACTGCTTCCCTCAAGGATCCTGCTGATCGCAAGCAGGAAATTACCATGAAGCACATTTACACACATTCAGGAACTATCGTTAGACCGGCCACGGCGTCGGCCTGGGTTTGCAGTGCTGTCGTGGCATGGGTAGACTCCTTATCTACGGAGATTGACACCTTAGATAGGGATACCATTCTAATGACCATTGAGCATATCAGAGATGCTGCCTTGTATATGAGGGATGCTCAGAGAGACATTTGTTTACTAAGCTCCAGAATAAACGCTATGTCTATTTCTGCTAGGCGACTCTTGTGGACCCGACAGTGGACGGGAGATGCCGACTCAAAGCGGCATATGGAGTCATTGCCTTATAAGGGGGAGGAGTTGTTTGGAGAAGGCCTCTCGGACCTTGGCCCTCATTCCGAGTCGTTCGCTCGGTAATTTTCATCGCATCGCAGTGAAATTCCGCTTAGTACGCATGCGCAATATTCGCACTGCGACTGCGCCAAGTAATTTAACAATGAAGATAGTATTTTTACTCATGGCTTTTTCTTCGCTCCGGCGATCGTAGTGTGATTGACAGGAAATGGGTGTTACTGGGCGGAAACACGGCGTTTTATGGGCGTGTGGATAAAAACGCTACCGTTTCCGGAAAAAACGCAGGAGTGGCCGGAGAAACGGGGGAGTGTCTGGGCGAACGCTGGGTGTGTTTGTGACGTCAAACCAGGAACGACAAGCACTGAACTGATCGCAGATGCCGAGTAAGTCTGAAGCTACTCAGAAACTGCTACGAGGTGTGTAATCGCAATATTGCGATTACTTCGTTCGCAATTTTAAGAAGCTAAGATTCACTCCCAGTAGGCGGCGGCTTAGCGTGTGTAACTCTGCTAAAATCGCCTTGCGAGCGATCAACTCGGAATGAGGGCCCTTGTCTCTACTGCTTCGGCCGGTAAATCGAATTTTTTACCTTATGTTCCCCCGCAGCATGCTAAGAAGGTACCGCATTATCAAATGCAGTCCTTTCGTTCCAATAAAAGCAAGAAGGTACGAGGATCATCCTTTGTTGCCAGAGGTAAAGACAAGGGAAAAAAGCTGCTCTCGGCTAGTTCCCAAGAGCTGAAGTCCTCCCCTACTTCTGCAAAGTCCACCGGATGACGCTGGGGCTTTCCGGGGGGGGTATCAGATCAAGTGGGGGCACGTCTTCGTCTGTTCAGCCACGTCTGGGTTCTCTCACAGGTGGATTCCTGGGCAATAGAGATTGTTTCCCAGGGATACAGACTGGAATTCGAAGACATGCCTCCTTGCCGGTTTTTCAAATCGGCTCTGCCGGCTTCCCCGTCGGAGAGGGAGCTGGTGTTAGCTGCAATTCACAAATTGTACATTCAACAGGTGATAGTCAAAGTTCCTCATCTCCAGCAAGGAGAGGGTTATTATTCATCCCTGTTTGTGGTACCAAAACCGGACGGTTCGGTCAGACCCATTTTAAATCTGAAATCCCTGAACCTGTACTTGAAGAGGTTCAAGTTCAAAATGGAATCGCTCAGAGTGGTCATTGCCAGCCTGAAGGGAGGGGATTGGATGGTGTCCCTGGACATTAAGGATGCGTACCTTCATGTTCCGATTTTCCCTCCTCACCAGGCGTTCCTGAGATTTGCAGTACAGGACTGTCACTACCAATTTCAGACGTTGCCGTTTGGTCTTTCCACGGCCCCGAGAATTTTCACCAAGGTAATGGCGGAAATGATGGTGCTCCTGCGCAGGCAGGGCGTCACAATTATCCCGTACTTGGACGATCTCCTCGTAAAGGCGAGATATCAGGAGAAGTTGCTGGACAGCGTGTCTCTGTCCGTGAAGACGTTGCAGAGGCACGGCTGGATTCTCAATTTACCGAAATCCCAGCTAGTCCCTGCAACGCGTCTGACCTTTTTGGGTCTGATTCTAGACACAGACCAAAAAAGAGTTTTTCTTCCAGTGGAGAAGGCTCAGGAGCTCGTAGCTCTGGTCAGGAACCTATTGAAGCCAAAAAAGGTTTCAGTGCATCATTGCACGAGGGTTCTGGGGAAGATGGTGGCTTCATACGAGGCCATCCCCTTCGGCAGGTTCCATGCAAGGACCTTTCAATGGGACCTATTGGACAAATGGTCCGGGTCCCATCTACACATGCAAAAACAGATCACCCTGTCTCCCAGGGCCAGGGTGTCTCTCCTGTGGTGGCTGCGCAGTACTCACCTCCTGGAGGGTCACAGGTTCGGCATTCAAGACTGGGTCCTGGTGACCATGGACGCGAGCCTCCAAGGTTGGGGAGCTGTCGCACTAGGAAGAAATTTCCAGGGTCTCTGGTCAAGCCTAGAGACTGGTCTCCACATCAATGTCCTGGAGTTGAGGGCCATATACAACGCCCTACGCCAAGCGGAGGAATGGCTTCGGAACAAACTGGTTCTGATTCAGTCAGACAATGTCACGGCAGTGTCTCATGTAAACCGCCAAGGCGGCACAAGGAGCAGAGTGGCCATGGCAGAGGCGACCAGGATTCTACGCTGGGCGGAAGGCCATGTAAGCGCACTATCAGCAGTGTTCATCCCGAGGGTGGACAACTGGGAGGCGGACTTCCTCAGCAGGCACGACCTGCATCCGGGAGAGTGGGAACTTCATCAAGAAGTCTTCGCACAGATCACGGGTCGGTGGGGACTGCCTCAGATAGACATGATGGCATCCCGTCTCAACAAAAAGCTAAAGCGGTATTGCGCCAGGTCAAGGGACCCTCAGGCGGTAGCGGTAGACGCTCTGGTGACACCTTGGGTGTTCAGATCGGTCTATGTGTTTCCTCCTCTACCTCTCATACCCAAGGTGTTGAGACTAATAAGAATAAGCAGGGTCAGAACAATCCTCATTGTTCCAGATTGGCCACGGAGGACTTGGTATCCGGAGCTGCAAGAGTTGCTCACAGAAGATCCGTGGCCTCTTCCTCTAAGGCAGGACCTGCTGCAGCAGGGGCCCTGTCTGTTCCAAGACTTACCGCTGCTGCGTTTGACGGCATGGCGGTTGAACGCAGGATCCTAGCGGAAAAAGGGATTCCGGAAGAGGTCATTCCTACCCTGATCAAGGCTAGGAAGGACGTGACATCGAAACATTATCACCGTATATGGCGAAAATATGTTTCTTGGTGTGAGGCCAGAACTGCTCCTACGGAGGAGTTCCAGTTGGGCCGTCTGCATCACTTCCTTCAGACAGGAGTGAATTTGGGCCTTAAACTAGGGTGCATAAAGGTCCAAATTTCGGCCTTATCCATTTTCTTTCAAAGAGAATTGGCCTCTCTTCCTGAAATACAGACTTTTGTTAAGGGGGTGCTGCATATTCAGCCTCCTTTTGTACCTCCGGTGGCGCCTTGGGATCTTAACGTGGTATTACGTTTCCTCAAGTCCCCTTGGTTTGAACCACTCAAAACAGTGGAGTTGAAATACCTCACTTGGAAAGTGGTCATGTTGCTGGCATTAGCTTCGGCAAGGCGTGTTTCAGAATTGGCGGCTTTATCACATAAAAGCCCATACCTGGTTTTTCACGTGGATAGGGCAGAGTTGAGGACTCGCCCACAATTTCTGCCAAAAGTGGTCTCATCTTTTCATATGAACCAACCTATTGTCGTGCCTGTGGCTTCACGGGACTTGGAGGATTCCGAGTCCATGGATGTGGTCAGGGCTTTGAAGATTTATGTGACCAGAACAGCTAGGATCAGGAAGACTGAGGCTCTGTTTGTTCTGTATGCGGCCAACAAGGTTGGCGCTCCTGCTTCAAAGCAGACTATTGCTCGCTGGATCTGTAACACGATTCAGCAGGCGCATTCTACGGCAGGATTGCCATTGCCTAATCGGTTAAGACCCATTCCACTAGGAAGGTGGGCTCTTCTTGGGCGGCTGCCCGAGGGGTCTCGGCATTACAGTTGTGCCGAGCAGCTACTTGGTCGGGGTCAAACACCTTTGCGAACTTTTATAAGTTTGATACCCTGGCTGAGGAGGACCTCCTGTTTGCTCAATCGGTGCTGCAGAGTCATCCGCACTCTCCCGCCCGTTTGGGAGCTTTGGTATAATCCCCATGGTCCTTACGGAGTCCCAGCATCCTCTAGGACGTTAGAGAAAATAGGATTTTACTTACCGGTAAATCTATTTCTCGTAGTCCGTAGAGGATGCTGGGCGCCCGTCCCAAGTGCGGACTTCTTCTGCATGACTTGTATATAGTTATTGCTTACATAAGGGTTATGTTATAGTTTTATCGGTTGGACCGAGGCTATGTTGTTGTTCATACTGTTAACTGGGTAGTTTATCACAAGTTATACGGTGTGATTGGTGTGGCTGGTATGAATCTCGCCCTTAGATTTACAAAAATCCTTCCTCGTACTGTCCATCTCCTCTGGGCACAGTTTCCCTAACTGAGGTCTGGAGGAGGGGCATAGAGGGAGGAGCCAGTGCACACCCAGAATCCAAAGCTTTCTTAAAGTGCCCTATCTCCTGCGGAGCCCGTCTATTCCCCATGGTCCTTGCGGAGTCCCAGCATCCTCTATGGACTACGAGAAATAGATTTACCGGTAAGTAAAATCATTTTTTTCCCCTGCATTTTCACAGAAAAGGGGATTTTACTCCTTCTTTAAAATGTACTAAAAGACTGATCATGTTGAAATCATACATTTCCCCAGCAGCGCTTTTAGCTTTGGCAAATCACTGACATAGCCAGCTAGATGTTACTTACCTGTCCCACCGCCAGCTCCAGTCGTGTTCTCGCATGCACCATCAGGCCAAATTGAGATCTTGCATATGTGCACTGGGGGTCCAGTGGCAAACGCAGGATTTGCATGGGGGGGGTTTCCAGAACTGGGCGGAGCCAATCACGGGGGTGGGGACTGAGGTGACCCAGTATATGCTGGGTCCGTAAAACTAGTGTGTCTGTGTGTGTGTGTGTGTATATATATATATATATATATATATATATCTACACATATATATATATATATATACATATATCTACACACACATATATATATATATATATATATACATACATATACATACACACACACATACATATACACGGGTGGTCTTCAGTATGCCGGCGGTCGGGCTCCCGGCGACCAGCATACCGGCGCCGGTAGCCTGACCGCCGGCATACCGACACTTATTCTCCCTCGTGGGGGTCCACGACCCCCCTGGAGGGAGAATAGAACAGTGTGGCGCGCGTAGCGTGGCGAGCGCAGCGAGCCCGCAAGGGGCTCATTTGCGCTCGCCACACTGTTGGTAAGCCGGCGGCCGGCCTCCCGGCGCCGGTATGCTGGTCGCCGGGAGGCCGACCACCGGGAGATCGTAGTGAACCCATATACATAGCATATTAAACATGCATACATATATATATATATATATATATATATACACACACATACAGTACACATATATATACACATGTATATACATATATATATATATATATATCTATCATATGTGTGTGTTTATATGTATGTATGTATGTATATACATGTGTATATATGTAGGCACATGGATATATATGTACTATAATTAAAATAAAGTAAACTTTTATTGCACTTGCAAGTGCCACCAGGAAGACAGCAGGCTGCAGAGGACGCTAGACAGTCATTAATAATACTCATGCAGCTAAAAAAAAAAAAAAAAAAAAAAAATTTAGTGGAGGGGGGTTTCTGGGTACTCGGAAACCCCCCCTGGGTGCGCCACTGGGGTCAACAGGGAGCCATGAGTAGCGCCTCAGCTAATGCGCTACAGGACAGGCCAAGTTCGTCTCAATAAGCAGAATATAATATATGCCTAAATACTGTACCCCCTGCCCACCGTGGCATATTGCTCTGTTTAAACTTGCTGTGATGTGTACAGAATTGGACCACCTCCTATATTTCACTGAAAGGGGCACATGTATCAAAGGGGCTTATAGACACAATTGCTTATTTAGTTAGTGATTGTGTCTATATATGATTATAATTGTAATTTCTTTTTACTGTTATTCACTGCAATAAGAAATTATGTTCTGCCAAAATTCATACAAAATCACAGCCACATTAGCGGTCCCTTCACTTCTATATTGTGACCTCACAGCGCTATGGCACATGTGCCGTTCGCTGATCGTGAATGTAGTCCGCTGACCATGCATGTGCAGCAGACAATACCGGGGAGGATTCCAGAGGCTACAGCGCTAAAGGGGCATACACACGATTTGAACTACTTATATGGACTATATAGTCCATATTGGTAGAAAACATAGTACATATCGCACCGTGGGGGTCATTCCGAGTTGTTCGCTCGTTGACGATTCTCGCTATATTGCGATTAGTCGCTTACTGCGCATGCGCAAGGGTCGCAGAGCGCATGCGCTTAGTTATTTTACTCAAAAGTTAGGTATTTTACTCACGGCATAACAAGGATTTTTCATCGTTCTGGTGATCGTACTGTGATTGACAGGAAGTGGGTGTTTCTGGGCGGAAACTGGCCGTTTTCTGGGAGTGTGCGAAAAAACGCTGGCGTTTCTGGGAAAAACGCGGGAGTGTCTGAAGAAACGGGGGAGTGTCTGGGCGAACGCTGGGTGTGTTTGTGACGTCAAACCAGGAACGAAACTGACTGAACTGATCGCAATGGCTGAGTAAGTGTGGAGCTACTCAGAAACTGCTAAGAATTTTCTATTCGCAATTCTGCTAATCTTTCGTTCGCTATTCTGCTAAACTAAGATACACTCCCAGAGGGCGGCGGCTTAGCGTGTGCAATGCAGCTAAAAGCAGCTAGCGAGCGAACAACTCGGAATGAGGGCCCGTGTGCATACAGCTTGCGATGCCACAGGGTCAGTATCGCAAGAAAAAATAGACTGTGCAGGCAGGTCAGTTTTGACTAGAAAGTGTACAATCTAGGTCATAGTATAGTCAAAACTGGCCTTAGCAAAAATCGCCCAGAGCCAAAATTGCACCATGTATAGTCAACATCTGTGGGTTTGGGCTCCGGGGTAGTTTAAGGGAAACCGCATAGTGCAAATCGGCCACATAGGCAGCATCACACCGTGTATATGCCCCTTAACGCCATGTTGAGATGGCTTCCAAATACCAAACTAACTCCAGAATGTTTGGTAAATCTGACAGCTACCCAGCCTTCATATAAACCTACGGGAGCGGCTGCTGCTGTTGCAAATAGCGAGACAGATATCTGCTAGAATCCCTCCTTGTTACATTCAGGTGACACTTGCAGCTATCTCCCAAAATGGGTGTTTTCTGGGGATATGCCACAAATACTCAATGTTAAGCCCCCAAAACACAAACATAATATACATGTTTGTACAGTTCCTTGTGAGGGCAGTAAATATTTGCTCTAAAAGTTAAACAATTACAATGAAAGGCTGTATTCTCTGCTATTGGTTTTAGATAACTTTGTCTTTGCTTTGGATAATGCTCAGATTTGCCTTTGCAAGTTGTTTTCAAGAGATAAGTCACTGGAAAATTCCATCCTGGCCGCATTCCACATTAGTTCCTCCCTCCCCCATCCCTCCCCCACCTCCTGTTTCTCACTGCAGCAAAAACAAGTAGATCAAATTTCAGCGTATCCTCCCTGAGGCGGATGTAAATGCTTAAAGGGAAGGGTATTAGATGTTTACTGAAAATGTGTTAACCCCTTCGCTGCTGAGGGTTTTCTCACTCCAGCTCTTACTTCATTTTTCCATGTTTACGCTCATCACATTCCAACATCATTATCAATGACTTTTTATGTGGTACACACACAAATTATACCTTAATTTTTTTAGAAGACTTTGTATTTTCAGAAAATGCTATTAGTCTTTTTACTCAGTTGCGCACGTCAAATAAAATGTAACTAAAATGGCCAAAAAGTGTTATTCTATTGAATTTCAAGAAAGTTAACCAAAAGCAAAAGTGATTTTCATATATATATTTTTTAACACCACAAATATATACTTTACGGTTTCTACTTCGGCCTTAATTCCCTGTTCAAATATTAAAACAGCAGGATTCTACGTGTAGGTTATCACAAAAATAACGATACTTTTATTAAAGTTTTACATTATTTAACAAAAAAGGCATATCATTTTTTAAAGTAGGAAACCTAGTGCATTAAATGAGAGGACCCCTTTTTTTATTTAATGCAATATGGGGTAGATATGGGCGTGTGTATGTGTGTGCTCTTTAAATCCTAGTCTGGTGATTACCAGACAATAACTATTAAGGGGGACGGGACGTTCTTTGAAAGAAGAGACTCCTCTCTCTCAAACAAGGGTGCCCCCATGTGTGTGCGGGTGAGTATGAGGGAGATAGGGCATAATGGGCCACAATACTTACATTCGGGATGTCAGTGGTCGGTTTTCCGGTGCTGGGGTGTAGTATGTTATGCCGGTGCTTGGGACCGCAGGCAGCGGGATGAGCGCAAAAGAGCCCCTTGTGGGCGCGCTGCACTCGCCCCGCTGCGGGCACGGTGGCGCGCTATTTATTCTACCTCCAGGGGTGTCGTGGACACCCCAAGAGAGAGAATATTTGTCAGTATGCCGGCTGTCAGGATTCCGGCGTTGGTATGGTGAGCAGCGGGATCCTGACAAGCGGTATATCAAATGCCTTCCCAGTGCCGGGATTCTGAGTGGTATCAGGATTCCGGTGTCGGTCACATAAGCGCCGTCATCCTGACTGTCGGGATGCTTACAGCATACCCGACCTGCATATATCCCTGACTGCCCACTCTATAGCTGCATCTCAGGATGGTATCATAATCCCGGTGGTCAGGATCCTGACAGAGTGCTGACAGCTTCATCCCAACATTCAGAATCCTGATGGATCCTGGTATTTTAACCATTCCACTCCCACAGTCAAACCCTATGCCCACACCTCACCCGCAGCCTAACCCTCTCTGACTCCCCTAATCCCTAACCCTAACCCCAGTACTTGCCATCAAGATCCTGACCGGCGGGATGCCGCTGTTGGTATTCTGACTTTCTCTCATTAACCCCTCCATAGTTCTCTCTCATTGCAAGTTCCTTACATATAACATTGAGACCATTGCAGCACACACTGATCTCATAGCCTCACTGACCCCTCACATTTCTCTCACTCCCCCTACAGCATGCACTGTCCCCCTCACTTGCCCCCTAACACTTCTCACTGTCCACATCAGTGCAGTCACTGATCCCCCTGACAGCATGCTGCTCCACACAGTACACACTGACCCCCTCACTCACTCCCACCCTCACAGTACCTCCCTCTTTATGGTTCACCTCAGTGAATTCCCCACTCCCATTAATGTCATCCTCACAATTCTCCCCTCTCCTCCACTGTCCACCTCACAGCACCCACGATCCCATAATTGTCTTCCTCAAAGTACCTTCAGTAATGCTCTCACTATCACCAGCCCCTTCAATAACCACTCCACAGCATTCTCACATACCCACAGCATTCCCTCCCCAGTACTTCCAATCTTCATCTCACAGCACTCTCTCACCTTGACCCCTATACAGTTCACCTCACAGCACTCCCCCTCCCCTTTCAATGTCCATCCCCAGCACCTTTAATGTCCACCCCCTCAGCGCTTTGACAGCCCCCCCCTCCCACAGCCCACAGCACCCCCCCAGCAGCAGTAATTTACGCTCTGCTTTCTTTTGTGTGGTCGTCTATTGCCGTTCCTATCAGACTCTTCTTGAAAGAAGAAGAGCCTGTAGTGGTGCACAGCTAATCTCTTGTCATTCACGATTGCGCATACTGCCTGCTGTGAGATATGAGAGTGAGAGGAGCTCAGGAAGGCAGAGCTGCCCGGCTGCTCCAGTTGTAATGTATATAGCACAACTGTGAGCGGCCATGAACAGCCACAGAACCTGCCATTCTGCCTGCCTCCAGCCCTCAGCCGCAGCTGCTGTTCTGCCTGCCTCCCGCAGTCAGCCACATATATGTAGAGCATGGCTGTGGACGGCCATATACAACTAAAAGTGTATCAGCCTGGAGGGCAGATGGCACCCTGCCCCTGCGGCCCAGACCGCCACTGGTACTCTGGCTTCCTCCCCCAATAAAAAATATACAGGTAGTTTACTTGACTCCCGACAAAAAAAATTAACCCTAGTGTGTAAGTGTGTGCATGTACATGTGTTTAGGCCAGGCATTTCCAACCTTAGTCCTCAAGGCACATTAACAGTGCAGGTTTTAGTGATATCCAGGCTTCAGCACAGATTGTTAAATCAAAATAACTGATCTACTAATTCAGGGGCAGATATATTAATCCTGGAGAAGTGATAAAGCTGTGATAAAGAAGTGATAAGTGTAAGGTGATAATTCACCAGCCAATCATTATGGGTTTGAAAAATGACAGGAGCTGATTGGCTGGTGCGTTATCACCTTCCACTAATCACTACTCCAGGCTTAATACATCTGCCCCACAGTCACTTGTGTTCAAGCATGGATATCTGATGGATATCAGTGGTAGGGGCTCATGCTTAAGGGCTGTGGTCAGCCACCAGAGGGGGTGTGGCCAACCACCAATGAGGCTTAAAAACCATTAAAGAGTGCATGGTCTGGGCAGATAGTAAATACATTTACATATTATATAGATTGTAAGCTCCACTGGGGCAGGGACTGATGTGAATGGGCAAAATATTCTCTGTAAAGTGCTACGGAATATGTGCGCGCTATATAAGTAACTGGTAATAAATAATAAATAAACATATAGTACATTTACATATAGTAAGTACTGATCATGCATGATAATGTACCACACTGATAGTAACAATGCAATGTAGCGAATACACCATTGTGCTAGGAATACAGTGCAATGTAAGTTAAACATGTTCATCAGTGACCTGATCCACCAGGTAACTGACTCATAGAGTTATGATGTATAATTTGAGTGCACAGTTTGCATCCTGAGGATGGTGTGGGGCCCACGGGCAGTAGGACCCACCAGGGATTTCACCTATGCCCCTGTAGGCAAGTCCTGGGCGGATGCATAGTACATCATCAAAAGGGGTAGCTTTAATAGAGACAAATGGGGAATTGCCCTGTGCTAGGTATGGACATCGGAAGCTCGGCATTGCATGGTTGCCAGGCTTCTAACATCAGTCCAGAAATGGCTACTACCCATAGGTGCAGTGTGTGTGATGCACATGGCCTCCTGGGTCCGGGGGGCCCACACCGCACACACTGCACCCATGTTTAATTACTTAACTTTCCAGAGTTCTGCATCGGCGCTGTATCTGCGGAAAAAAAAAAAATCACCAACATGCCTGCGTTTTTGCTGCCACTGTGCCTGAGGTGCCTTGCCCACAGCACAAATGCTCTGTGGGTGCACTGTCAGGCAGCACCCACAGGGCCGCTCACCACTGTTGCCGCTAGCTGCAGCGCTGCATGCAGTCATGTATGTATTGGTGCGCTCAGCTTCTTCTCTGCCGAGTGCACCACTACATACATGGTCCGCCCCTTCCTGGCTTACCAAGTCTCCGGCGGAGCAGAGTAGTGCTGCTATACTCACCTTGCAAGTAGTGCCCTTTGCGTGTATGGGTCAGCAGGCTTTGCTTGCTACTCCCCCTGCTCCATCACTTGTGGCCTGCAGGGATGTGTGGGAACGCATCTTCCACATAGAGTGCCACTGCCAAGTAGAAGATGTTCTTCTATGCAGCCGACACACATATGCAAGAGGGAGGACTGTGACACTTTTGAGGAGTTACTCCGAGCAGTTTACAGCAGCAGCCAGTGGAGCTGCCAACATGAATACTACAGTCAGCCTGGTGCGTGAGTGAGTGTATAAGACAGGGGTGGGGAACCTCCGGCCTGCGGGCCGTATATGGCCCGCTAAGCCGTTTGTTTCGGCCCACCAGCTTGTTTGGCAGCGAGACACGCCGCCGCTCAGTCCGGCGGTGGCGTGTCTAAACTGTCAGGGCAGGGAGGAGAGCGCAGCTGCTACATCCGGCAGCAGCGGGTAGGATCTCAAACCAGCCGCCAGTTCGTGAGCCAATCAGAGCTCACGGACCGGCAGCCAATCAGGAGCCGCTGCAGCCCGTCCGTGAGCTCTGATTGGCTCATGAACCGGCGGCTGGTTTGTGGTCATACACACTGCCACAGCCTGACATAGCCGCGCTCTCCTCCCTGCCCTGATCCCCTGACAGCAGCTGTGAGCGGTATGTCACTGTGGGGGCATTTGTATATCTGGCACTGTAGGGGCATTTGGATATCTGGCATTGTGGGGGCATTTATGTATCTGGCACTGTGGTGGCATTTGTGTATCTGGCACTGTGGGGGGCATTTGTATATCTGGCACTGTGGGGGCATTTGTGGATCTGGCACTGTGGGGGCATTTGTGTATCTGGCACTGTGGGGGCATTTGTATATCTGGCACCGTGGGGGCATATGTGTATCTGGCACTGCACTGGCATATGTGTATCTGGAATTGCACTGGCATATGTGTTTCTGGCACTGCACTATTGGGGGCATATGTGTATCATGTCCCATTTAAATTGGCCACACCCATTTCCCCCCCCCCCCCATTTTTCTTCTGCGCGCGCACTCAGTACCTCTAAGGGGCATAACTACTGGGGGGCAGGGTTATTTTTAAGTTGATCATTTTTGTATGGCCCTCGAAGGATTTTATAAATATCCAAATGGCCCTTGGTAGAAAAAAGGTTCCCCACCCCTGGTATAAGACAACAATGTCAGTCACAAGGATCCCATGTTGGGGGGGGTAGGGGAGGAATGAGTGTGCAGACCTTATTAAATAATTATGATATTTCCAAATAAACTTTGTTCTACTGTGGCTCGGGAGAGCATGGTGGTAGGGGGCATGCTGTGGCTGCAGGTGGGTGATAGACATAGAAACATAGAATTTGACGGTAGATAAGAACCACTTGGCCCATCTAGTCTGCCCCTTTTTTATCTTTTAGGTAATCTCAACCCTTTTTGAACCTTTATTCTTTGTAAGGATATTCATATGCCTATCCCAAGCATATTTAAATTGCTCTACAGTCTTAGCCTCTACCACCTCTGATGGGAGGCTATTCCACTTGTCCACTACCCTTTCTGTGAAGTCATTTTTCCTTAAATTTCCCCTGAACCTGCCTCCCTCCAGTTTCAGTGTACGTCCTTGAGTTCTAATACTCCTCTTCCTTTGAAGAATGTTTCCCTCCTGAACTTTGTTAAAACCCTCGGTATATTTCAAAGTTTTTATCATTTCCCCCTTTTCCCTTCTCTCCTCCAAACTACTGTATACATGTAAAGATCTTTTAGCCTTTCCGGGTAAGTTTTGTGATGCCATACACCATTTTCGTTGCCCTTCTTTGTATTTATATCCTTCTGGAGATATGGTCAGAACTGGACACAGTATTCAAGATGAGGCCGTACCAATGACCTATACAGTGGCATTATTACTTCTTTTTTCCTGCTACTGATTCCTCTGGCAACCAAGCACCTGACTTGCCTTTCTCAGTGCTTTGTTGCATTGCTTTCCTGCTTTTAAGTCACTTGAAATAGTGACTCCCAAATCCCTTTCCTCCTCAGTAGTTTCCATTATAGTACCCTTGATACTATATTTAGCCTTTGGGTTTTTGAGACCCAAGTGCATGATTTTGCATTTTTTAGCATTAAACTGTAGTTGCCATGTTCTTGACCATTTCTCAAGCCTAGCTAGGTCATCAATCATTTGTTTTACCCCTCCCGGTGTGTCTACCCTGTTGCAAATCTTTGTATCATCTGCAAAAAGGCATACTTTCCCTTTAATACCATTTGCAATGTCACCAACAAAGATATTAAAGAGAACTGGTCCAAGTACAGATCCCTGGGGTACTCCACTGGTAACATTTCCTTCCAAAGATTACACTCCATTTACTACAACTGTCTGTTTCCTATCATGCAACCAGGTTCTTATACATTTAACTGTTTTATAATCCACCCCCACGCTTTCAAGTTTATGTAGCAGTCTGCGATGTGGGACAGTGTCAAATGCCTTACTAAAGTCTAGATATGCTACATCTACAGCTCCCCCTTGATCTATTATTTTCATCACAGAGTCAAAAATAAATAAATACGATTTGTTTGGCATGATCTCCCACCAGTAAATCCATGCTGTTTTGGATCCTGTAAGTTGTTTGATTTAAGATATTCCACAACTCTTTCTTTTAATAGTGTTTCCATTACTTTCCCTACTACTGACGTTAGGCTTACTGGTCTGTAGTTACTTGCTTCTTCCTTACACTTTTGTACAGTGGAACTACATTCACTCTTTTCCAGTCCTCTGGAATGGCACCTGTATTTAGTGTCTGATTAAATAATTATAGTAATGGTGCCACTAGCTCATCTTTTAGCTCTTTTAGTATCCTTGGGTGTATCCCATCTGGCCCCATTGATTTATCCACTTTTAGTTTTGAAAGTTCTGTTAGGACCTTCTCCTCTGTAAATGTAGTTTCGTCTACCTTATTTTTATGAATGTCCTTGCAGCTTAACTGTGGCCCCTTCCCTTCTCCTTCTGTAGTAAATACTGAGCAAAAATAATGATTTAGGTGATCTGTTATTGCCTTGTCTACCTCCACCAAATTATTACTCTGTCTTAAGTCTTATTATTCCTCCATTTGATTTTCTCCTTTCATTTATATACTTAAAAAAGTTTTGCCCCCTTTATCTACTGACTGGGCCATTTTCTCCTCAGCTTCTGCCTTTGCACGTCTGATCACTTTCTTAGCATCCTTCCGTCTGTCAAGATACACCTCTTTGTCGTTATTATTTTGAGTCTGTTTGTATCTCCTAAAAACCATTTTTTTTTTGCTTTCACACTAGTTGATACTTCTTTTGTGAACCACACTGGCTTCCTTTTCCTGATGCTTTTCCGAACCCTTTTGACACAAAGGTCTGTTGCCCTTAGTATTGCACTTTTCAGTTTTTCCCACCTCTCCTGCACTCCTTCTAAGTCCCTCCAGTCCGCCAATGAATCACTTAAACATCTCCCCATTTTTGCAGCATTTCTAACATCCAACACCTTTGTTTTTGTGTGACAGGAGTTGGATCCTGTCTTTATACTAAACCATACTACTTGATGATCACTGGATCCCAGGTGCTCACCCACATATATGTCTGATATCCTGTCACCATTTGTGAGAATTAAATCTAATATTGAGTCTTTGCGAGTGGGCTCCCTCACCAATTACTTTAGAGATGCTACCTGTAAGGAATTTAGAAATTTGCCACATGTAGCTGAACTTGCAAAACACCCCTCCAAATTTACATCAGGTAAATTAAAGTCTCCCATGATTATGACTTCTCCCTTTAAAGCCATTTTAATGAAGTCCAACAATAGGTTCCTCTACAAATCCTGACCCTGGCCTGGTGGTCTAAAGATCACCCCAATGCGAATAATATCCTTCGCCCTGATTTCTTTTCGGTTGATGTGGCTGTTGAAAGCATTATGTGATGTTGCGTGTGGGGGAGGGAGTGGGGGGTTATGTGGCTGGAGAGGACATCATGTGGCAGGGCCGTAACTACCTCTGTGCCAGTGGTGCCTGATCGCAGCAGCAACATTTTTCTCTAAAGGGCAAAACCATGTGCAGTGCAGGTGGGGCAGATATAACAAGCAGAGAGAGTTAGATTTGGGTGGGGTGTGTTCAAACTGAAATCTAAATTGCAGTGTAAAAATAAGCAGCCAGTACATACCATGCACAGAAACAAAATAACCCACCCAAATCTAACTCTCTCTGCACATGTTATAACTGCCCCACCTGCAGTCCACATGGTTTTGCCCATTAGAGAGTTTACTGCTGCGAGCAGGTCCGAATTGCACTTCGTTGCGCTCTCCCCCTCGCCGGCATTCTGGCGGCCGGGATCCCGTGGTTGGAATGCTGACCGCTGGGATCCCGGCCACTGGCATACAATACCCACCCCCTTTGTGCATACATGCTGTGAGTCCATATGGCTACTGAGCACATTGATAATGGACTGATCTGCGATGGATGCTGCAACTTTGTACACATCTACTGGGACTAGCAAAGTCGCCAGTGGGCCTCTCAATAAATATCTAGGTGGCAGCGACATTTGCATATTTTTGCACAACCCCTGTATGGCCCCTGCATATTATTCATGCAGCTGTGAATGCTTTTTTGCACAACTATGAATCAGGCCCATAGTCACAAGATATCACTGATTTTTACCAACAAGATCGGGAGCCTCCCACTGCGGGACACTGCAGCCCACGGGTGGGACAGTAGGACAGTCATGAAAAAAGGGACTGTCCTGCGAAAATAGAGACAGTTGGGAGGTATGGCATAGGTATGTGTGTACAAGTGTGAATTAGGCCCTTAGGGGTCTATTTACTAAGCCTTGGATGGAGATAAAGTCACTGGAGATAAAGTCCCAACCAATCAGCTCCTAACTGCTATGCCACAGGCTGAAAAATTACAGTTAGGAGCTGATTGGCTGGTACTTTATCTCCAGCGACTTTATATCCATTCAAGGCTTAGTAAAGAGACCCCATGGTCTCTGCTTTCTGGAATGCAAGACAGCATGGATATGGGTGTAATACGTTATATCGGTGGATGGTATGCCAGCTATCAAAACCCTGACAGCGGCATCCCTGCCTCCAGAATGCCAGCAGCGGGGCGAGTGCTAAGAGTCCCCTTGTGAGCTCGCCACGCTGCAGGCTCGGTAGTTCGCTGCACTCGCCACAGTATCTATTCCCATTCTATGGGTGTCATGGACACCCACAAGTGGGAATAGCCCTGTTGCGCTGGGATTCTAGCTGGCGGCATTGTCCGCTGTCGGGATTCTGGCATTTTAATTACATCCCATGGAAACACATCTGATTTTCTGCCATGCTGCAGGCCTAGAATTGAATTATCCCCTATGTCAGTGGTTCCCATACATGGTCCTCAAGGCACCCCAACAGTCCATGTTTAAAATATATCCATGCTAATGTACTAATTAAGTCACCTGTGCTTTAGCATGGATATCTTTAAAACCTGGACTGTTGGGGAACCTAGAGGATCGCGTTTGGGAGCCAATGTCCTATGTCTTATGCAGAATGTTTTCTATTTTACATATATTTTAGAATGGTACATTGAAATACAGTGTACATAAAATATACATATATGTTTGTACAGTTTCTTGAAAGAACAGCAATTACAATTAAAGGCTGTATTCTCTGGAACAGGTTTCAGAGAACTGTGCTAAGTAATTCACACTAATGTAAGAAAATAGAGATTCACAATCCAAAAAAATGGATCCTAAGTGCACTACCACATTGTTTTTTGTCTAGTCCACAAAGTAGCAAGGTCCTTCAAGGCTTAGAAGTTCCAATACCAGTATGACAGGAGCAGTAACAACTAGTCAGCATATCCAAAGTTATATGGGGAACACTCCGTTCAAAAGGGTGGGCTTCCTCTTTAGTCAGGTCAGGCTCCCCCAATGGTGGGTCTGAACTTAGATAGCAATTGCCAACTGGCAAAGCAGCTGCTGAATTTCCCGCAAGTCCTTTGGCCACAGCAGCCACCATGGTCCCCAATATCAGGTGGCTTTACCAAATTAATATGACAATCTGTAACTGTGTGCCTGCATTGTCTAGGGCCACAGTGTAATTTGTATCACCATGTCTCTGTTCTACTGTAATGGTCCAGCCCAGGTAACCTGAATATGAAGGAGTACACGGCCTGGGGGTCCAACAGAGGTTGTCACGTGCTGCATGGGGACTGGTCATGTGGAGCCTGCATGCCAGTTACACGGTACAATAACCCTTTTCATACACAATACAGCCTTCACTAGGTCAGTCTAGTTTGCAAATGACATTGCAGAGACTCACCAGGGAAGACACCATCCATTAAGCTTTCTTAAAGTTGTTTCTGCCATATCAACCGCAGAGTCAATCATGTCAGGGGATAAGTTATGCTGGGTACCAAGTCACACTATCTAGATATGTATGAGATCAAATCCCCATAGAGAGGGGTAAGGAGAGAGAAACCAGGTACAATCTGAGGTGCACTCAACCCAACTCACAAATTTTCATTATTGTGTATCATAATTGTTATTGTCTAAGTGTATATCCCCAGCAGTAATGTCAAATAAAGGCTCAAATGCCCAATAACCTGAATCAATGTTTAAAATTATTGTTATTATGGGACTCAATTGTCCTTTATTAATAATAGAGCGAAATATTTAAATCTCAAAGAAAAAGAAAATTAAATGTGACAAGAAATAAATGAAATGTGAATAAAGATTAAAAAACACAAAGCTAATGTGTTGTTCCCTTTATATGTTTACTTGTATTTGTTTTAAATGTGCATACACATATATATATATATATATTGCTGCAGCACTGTGCCAGTGCTAAATTAGTATGAGACCTATAATTTTCGTGTTGACTGGAACTTATACAATGTAATAGAGGGAGACGCTACCTTGCTTTAGAATCACAGACTGATGCATCAAATTGTAACCATGCTGTTCAAATATTGCAACAATGAATCAATATTCCTGCCCCTCAGGCTATGAGTGCAATGAGATATTACTGGTATTGTAAGTTAAGGAATAAATGAAACAGTGTTGCTAAATATGTGATTCAAGCCTTAAATCCTTGAACACCACACAGTGCAGATAGACTTGCATAATACTGTGTGAGTTATCTAGGCATAGAGAGAACTGATGGGGGAGGTGTCTTAAAGATGGCAGCACACGTAGAATCATGTACAGACAAATTGTATATCATATATATCGTCAGTTCACGATGATAAACTATATCTCTGCCATATAATAAATTGTGTCTACTTGGTAAATTACAGCAGCATTGATTATCCTCTGCTTATCTTTATAATGCATTGCAGAGAAATATTCAAAAGGTGTACAGGGAAAATAAGTTGGTGTCTCCCCTATGATATAAATCCACAGTGATTAATTACCTTGCTCCACTGTATTTAATTGTGTCCATCCGATATTTCACAACAATACTCAATGTCCACTAGTAAATCGTGCACCCCTTATTCCTGCACTGCATACATACATAGGTATTTCTTATAATGTAAATTAGCAGCAATGAGCTTTGATATTGAGCAGTGTTAAATTGTATTCATGCAAGACATATTAATAATTTTTGAGTATCACTGATCATATTCAAATATATGTGCATGCAATGATGTTACACTTCATATATGAATACCAGGAGGTCATGCCCCTATATGCAGGTAAACAGCAGTGTGTATATGATTTATAAATACACTGAATATCCGCTGTGTAATACGTTGGTACTTCATAAAATATAATAAGGGTTAGCAGCAGTAAGCTCTAACGCTGAACAGTATTAAACTGTGCCCATACAAGACATATTACTGACTCTTAAATATCGCTGACCATATTCAAATATACATTTGTGCAGATATATTGTACTTCATATGGATGCCAGGAGATAATACCCCCTTATGTGGATAAATAACACTGTGTATATGATTAACAATTACACTTAGTGTCCACTCAGCATGGGGACAATGTTACGTATGAATTATCTAAAAGAGAAGTTATTTTATTCTCTTCTTTATTTGACACAATCCCCCCATCGTCTCTCTTATTGAATATTAATGAGATGGTAGCCAACAGCGTGTACTTAAAGCCCTGCTGAATGTGGGACACTTGCATTTGAAAAAATCCCTCAATAGCTTAGACACATATGGCTCCTAGTAACATGCTATAGGTCTCAATTATATATCGTGTATCATTCGCACATAGATATTATTCATAAATTAGGGAACACATAGCTTTCAAGCCTATGTGCATTTCACTCCTATTGAGCTTCCTCAGGGCATATATAGTGCCCCGAGGAAGCTCAATAGGAGTGAAATGCGCATAGGCTTGAAAGCTATGTGTTCCCTAATTTATGAATAATATCTATGTGCGAATGATACACGATATATAATTGAGACCTATAGCATGTTACTAGGAGCCATATGTGTCTAAGCTATTGAGGGATTTTTTCAAATGCAAGTGTCCCACATTCAGCAGGGCTTTAAGTACACGCTGTTGGCAACCATCTCATTAATATTCAATAAGAGAGACGACGGGGGGATTGTGTCGAATATAGAAGAGAATAAAATAACTTCTCTTTTAGATAATTCATACGTAACATTGTCCCCATGCTGAGTGGACACTAAGTGTAATTGTTAATCATATACACAGTGTTATTTATCTACATAAGGGGGTATTATCTCCTGGCATCCATATGAAGTACAATATATCTGTACAAATGTATATTTGAATATGGTCAGCGATATTTAAGAGTCAGTAATATGTCTTGTATGGGCACAGTTTAATACTGTTCAGCGTTAGAGCTTACTGCTGCTAACCCTTATTATATTATATGAAGTACCAACGTATTACACAGCGGATATTCAGTGTATTTATAAATCATATACACACTGCTGTTTACCTGCATACAGGGGCATGACCTCCTGGTATTCATATATGAAGTGTAACATCATTGCATGCACATATATTTGAATATGATCAGTGATACTCAAAAATTATTAATATGTCTTGCATGAATACAATTTAACACTGCTCAATATCAAAGCTCATTGCTGCTAATTTACATTATAAGAAATACCTATGTATGTATGTATGTATGTATGTATGTATGTATGTATGCAGTGCAGGAATAAGGGGTGCACGATTTACTAGTGGACATTGAGTATTGTTGTGAAATATCGGATGGACACAATTAAATACAGTGGAGCAAGATAATTAATCACTGTGGATTTATATCATAGGGGAGACACCAACTTATTTTCCCTGTACACCTTTTGAATATTTCTCTGCAATGCATTATAAAGATAAGCAGCGGATAATCAATGCTGCTGTAATTTACCAAGTAGACACAATTTATTATATGGCAGAGATATAGTTTATCATCGTGAACTGACGATATATATGATATACAATTTGTCTGTACATGATTCTACATGTGCTGCCATCTTTAAGACACCTCCCCCATCAGTTCTCTCTATGCCTAGATAACTCACACAGTATTATGCAAGTCTATCTGCACTGTGTGGTGTTCTAGGATTTAAGGCTTGAATCACATACTTAGCAACACTGTTTCATTTATTCCTTAACTTACAATACCAGTAATATCTCATTGCACTCATAGCCTGAGGGGCAGGAATATTGATTCATTGTTGCAATATTTGAACAGCATGGTTACAATTTGATGCATCAGTCTTTGATTCTAAAGCAAGGTAGCATCTCCCTCTATTACATTGTATAAGTTCCAGTCAACACGAAAATTATAGGTCTCATACTAATTTAGCACTGGCACAGTGCTGCAGCAATATATATATGTGTATGCACATTTAAAACAAATACAAGCAAACATATAAAGGGAACAACACATTAGCTTTGTGTTTTTTAATCTTTATTCACATTTCATTTATTTCTTGTCACATTTAATTTTCTTTTTCTTTGAGATTTAAATATTTCGCTCTATTATTAATAAAGGACAATTGAGTCCCATAATAACAATAATTTTAAACATTGATTCAGGTTATTGGGCATTTGAGCTTTTATTTGACATTACTGCTGGGGATATACACTTAGACAATAACAATTATGATACACAATAATGAAAATTTGTGAGTTGGGTTGAGTGCACCTCAGATTGTACCTGGTTTCTCTCTCCTTTCCCCTCTCTATGGGGATTTGATCTCATATCCCAATTCAAACCAGTTGGTAGCACCTTTAGGAGCCTTCACACCTGTTGCATGTACATATGTTAATCCCTGAAACGAGTGGTATTCATGTGACCGCCGGTCAGCTGACCGACAGTCACATGACCTCCTCCGTGAGCCCGACGGCTCACTATCCCGATGGTCGGCATGCCGACCAACAGGGACTATTTCCACTCGTGGGTGTCCACGACACCCATAGAGTGGGAATAGAACCCGTGGCGACCGCAGGTCACCACCGAGCCCGCAAGGGGCTTGCTGCACTCGCCCCTCCCCGCCGGGATCCCGGCATCGGTATGCTGCCGGGATCCCGGTGTCGGCAAGGTGACCGGCGGTCAGGAGACCGCCTGTCACCAGTACTACACCCCCTGAAACAGGGGCTTAATTGGATATCATGAAAGGCACCCCAACTTTGTAATACACATTAGAATATATTTATCTTGGTGCGGGTTACTCTCCAGACCTGGTAGGAGCTTTTTTTGCTTGACCAGCATTGGAACTTCTAGATACACTATATAGATATGTAGTTTATTCAAGCAACGATAGTTGGTCGGTGGGTGTGTACAATAGATATTTCTGTCATTCACATATATATCGCGACAGCGATATGTGCTTTTCCTTCTCTTACTTAGACTTTCTTCTACACCATACAATGGCACCTAACCCTCAGTTTCTGCCATCTTAAAGCTTATTTCAGAGTCACGTCTGCTGAGGCAAAAAGCAGAGGTTATGGTAGACTTACCTAGCTAACCTTCTTTCTCTGAAGTCCACAGTGTCCACAGGATCTACCTTGGGATCTAAGATAGCGACAGCGGAACGGGCAACAAACAGTTAAGCTTTTCAGACTCCCAGGATGCAATGGGCCAGTCCCCTATATCCCAGCCTCCCAGCTCAGGCAATCCAGTTGGTTCCAAAGCTCAAGGCAGAAGCAGTTTTATAGATAGGGAGACCTATTCAGGCAAGAAAAACATACACATGTTTCCATACCAAAAGACAGGAAGAAATTAGTAAGTGAACAGATTCTAAAATCAGGTGTGTCAGGGTGGGATCCCTGTGGACTGCAGAGAAAGAATGTTATCTAAGTAAGTCTACCATAACCTCTGCTTTCTCTATCAGGGTCCACAGTGATCCACAGTATTTACCTTGGGACGTCCCAAAGCATCCGCTAAGGGAGGGGACACTCCTGATTGGACAGGAGAATCCTTCGCCCAAATCCAGCATCTTGAGAGGCAAATGTGTCAAAGGGGTGGTCTTCTGTATGCCGGCGGTCGGGCTCCCGGCGCTCAGTATACCAGAGCCGGGAGACCGGCAGCCGGCATACCGACACTTATTTTCCCTCGTGGGGGTCCACGACCCCCATAGAGGGAGAATAAAATAGTGTGGCGCGCGTAGCGCGCCACCGTGCCCGCAAGGGGCTCATTTGCGCTCGCCACGCTGTCGGTAAGCCGGCGGTCGGGCTCCCGGCGCCGGTATGCTGGTCGCCGGGAGCCCGACCACCGGCCAGCCGTAGTGAACCCGTGTCAAAGGCATAATGTCTAATGAATGTGTTAATGGATGACCATGTAGCTGCCTTGCAGATTTGTTCAGCTGAAGCACCATGGTGTGCTGCGCATGAAGAACCTACCTTAAGAGTAGAGTGGACAGAGACATTATCCGGAAACAGGAGATCAGCCTGGGAGCACGCTTCTGAGAAGGTCATTCAAAGCCATCTCGCCAGTGTTTGCTTATTAGCAAGCCATCTTCTCTTGTGAAAACCGTAGAGAACGAAGAGAGTGTCTGTCCTTCTGATTGCACTGGTATCATCCACGTAGATCCTTAGAGCATGGACTCTGTCCAATGATGCATCTCCAGCACAGAGGTCCGGTCCCTGAAAAGCCAGAACTTTACTATTTCTTCATTAAGATGAAACTTAAAGACCACCTTAGGAAGATATCAAGATTTAGTTAAAAGAACTGCTCTATGTGGTTGAAATACCAGAAAGGGAGAGCGACATGACAGTGCCCCTAAATCTGATACTCTTCTAGCTGAAGCAACTGCCAGACGAAAATGCACTTTAGCTGTCAACCATTTGAGATCCACACACAAGTGGTTCAAATGGGGCAACTTGAAGTGCCCTGAGAACTATTTCTAAGTCACAGGGAGCAGTAGGGGGAACAAAAGGAAGTTGAATGTGAAGCATTCCTTGGAAAAAAAGTGTGAAAATCCTGTAGGTCTGCAATTTTCTTTTGAAACCATACAGTTAATGCTGACCCTTGTCCATTCCTGCTTGAAGAAAAGCTAGAAATCTAGAAACTCTGAAAATTTTGGATCAAAACCTTTGGCAGTGCATCATTGGAAATATGAATGCCAAATACGATAATAGATTTGAGCAGAAGATGGTTTTCTAGCTATAAGCATTGCCTGAATTACCTCTTGTGAAAAACCTTTTGCTTTTAAAATGGATGTTTCAAGAGCCACGCCGTCAAAGACAGTTGATCCAGATGTTTGTAGAGACAGGGACCCTGAATCAGCAAATCTGGACGTTGAGGTAGTAAGGACGGAGGGTCCAACGACAGCCTCTGTAGATCTGTGTACCAGTTTCTTTTGGGCCACGCTGGCAATTATAGTATCATGGTGCCACGTTCCTGTTTGAATTTTCAAATCACTCTGGTTACCAGAGAGATTGGTGGAAACACATTAGCCAGATGAAAATTCCATCTCACTGATAGAGCATCCACAAAGATTGCTTCTGGATCCTTTGATCTTGACCCATGTGCGGGAACTCCGTTGTTCTGAGAGGGCATGAGATCCACTTCCAGAAGCCCCCACTTGACTACCTGAATCTGGAAGACTTCTGGGTGTAAGGCCCATTCACTTGCATGAATGTCGTGCCTGCTGAGAAAGTGCACTTCCCAATTTTGGACTTCTGATATGAAAACTGCTGACATGGCTGGATGATGAAGTTCCGCCCAGCGTAATGTGCGGCTTACCTCCTTCATTACCATTCGACTTCACGTGCCTCCTTGGTGATTGAGGTACTCTACTGCCGTGGTTTTGTCCAAGCTAATCTGAATCGGTTTGCCATGAAGTATTTCTTTTGCCTGAGTTCCAGAATATTGATTGGCAGACGACTTTCTTCCTTGGTCGAGCGTCCCTGTTCCGACACTGCTCCCCAGCCCTGAAGACTTGTGTCTGTTGTCAGAACCTCCCAATCTGAAATCCAAAAGGGTCGCCCTTTATTCAGGTGGGACGTCTGTAGCCACCAGCTAATGACCGACACACTTCCTGAGGAAGAATTATTGTCCGAGTTCTTATTGTCTGATGCTGTCCATTCCATTTGGAGAGAATCAGATGTTGAAGGGGTCTTGAATGGAATTGGGCATACTCTACCATGTCGAATGTCGAGACCATTGATCCCAGAACTCGCATTGCTGTCTGGATGGATACTCTCCGACTGTATAGCAATTCCAGAACCCTTGTCTTTAATGTGGTTAATTTGTTCAGAGGCAGAAATATTATCTGAAGACTGGTATCCAATACAGCCCCCAAATGCATCATTCTTTGTAATTGAACTAAGGAGGTCCAATTTATGAGCCAGATGTGATCCTGTAGGCAGGCTATAGTCACTTGTAGATGGCATTGCAGAGTTTCCGGAGACTACACCAGGATAAGCAAGTCATCTAGATATGGGAAAATCCTTATTCCCTGATGATGAAGGTGAGCTGCCATCACCACCATTATCTTGGTAAATACCCTGGGAGCTGTAGCCAGTCCAAAAGGTAGAGCCTGAAAGTGGAAATATTGTTAGAGGATAGCAAACCTGAGATAGCATTGATGAGAAGATGCTATAGGTACATGGAGATAAGCATCCTGAATAGCCAGGGACACCATAAAATCCCCCCGGCTCCATAGCCAGGATAATGGACCGCAAGGAATCAAGGCTCCCAGATATATTTGTTCAGAGTCTTGAGATTGAGAATGGGTCGGTAAGATCCATTTGGTTTCTGAACTAGAAATAGGTTAGAATAGAAACCTTGTTCTCTTTGTGCTGTAGGAACCGGCACTATTACCCCCGACAACAGTAGTTTCTGAACTGCGTCCTCTAAAGCCATAGCCTTCGTTCCACTGAAGACGGACTGGTACAAAAGAATCTTTGAGGAAGGTTTTTCCTGAAGGAAAAAGCGTAACCGTGAGACACCATTTCTTGCACCCAAGTATCTGCTGTGGACTGTATCCAAATCTGTGCAAAAGGAAGAAGTCGGCCTCCCACCGGGGGATCCCCCAGGTGGAGGTCCGCTCCATCAGGCTTCTCTTCTGGTTTAGAAGCTGGGTGTCTGGTTGACCAAGTCTGTTTCTTCTTAGTCCTACCAGATTTATCTGACTGAGACTGCTTGCTATAAACCTTTCCTTTTGCTTTACTTTGAGCACAAAAGGACCGGAAAGCAGGAAAACTTGGTTTAGCCTTATATGAAGAGGGAAACTTCACCTTTTTGGAGTATACTTCAGACACAAGAATGTTATCTAATTCTGGGGGAAATTCAGACCTGATCACTGCTGTGCGTTTTTGCACAGTGGGCAATCAGATCAGAACTGCGCATGTGTATGCACTGCAATGCACCGATGTGTCAGATGACTGCACCGGGCATCGGTGCCTAGCAATGAGACGGTGCGAAAAAAGCGATCGCACAGGCGATCGCAAGGTGATTGACAGGAAGAGGCCATTTGTGGGTGGCAACCGACCATTTTCCAGGAGTGTCTGAAAAAATGCAGGTGGGATCAGGCATTTGTAGGGAGGGTGTCTGACGTCAGCTCCAGCCCCGATCACCAGGAAACCATTGCAGTGGCTAAGTAAGTCCTGGGCTGAGCAGAGACTGCACAAACTAATGTTTGTGCAACTCTGCTACAAATGCGATCGCACACCTGCACACACCATATAAATTCCCCCTGTAGGCGGTGACTATCTGATCACAGAGATGCAAAAAACACACCCTAGCGATCAGGTCTGAATTACCCCCCCCCTGTTCCAAACAGAATATTTCCTACAAACGGCAAAGATTCCAGGACCTTCTTGGATTCCGAATCAGCCTTCCATGCATGCAGCCAGATAGCTCTGCAAGCTGCTATTGAGGAAGCTACGGCCTCAGAAGCTACTGTACCCATATCCAGGGCAGGTTCTTCCAAGAAAACAGCTGCCTGCTTGATGCATGTTATTTGGGAGAACTGTTCTCTTGTAGCTGTTGAAAGATCATCTTCAAAAGCTTCTGCCCAGCCTGCCACTGCTTTAACCACCCAGGCTATGGCCATAGCTGGGCTAGTCATTGCCCCTGCTAAAGAAAAAACAGTTTTAAGAAACCCATAAATCTTTCTGTCAGTTACATAATTTAAAGATGTTGAAGGCAGAGGTACAGTAGATTTACACACAAGTCAAACTACGTGTGCATCTACTTTGGGAGGAACCTCCCTTTTTAAACAGTCCACAGTAGGGAAAGGATAGAAAAAAAACCCTGTTTATGGGAATATTAAACTTCTTATTGGGTGTAACCCATGCCTCTTGCATAGTTTCCTTCAATTGATCTGAGTTATGAAATTCTGTTTTAACTGTTTTAGGACATTTAAACACAGGCGCCTTAGATTTTAGCATAGGTTCTGCTACCTCCTCGATTGACAGAATAGATTTGATTGCTTGAATTAAATCAGGTATATCCACTGAAGAAGGAAACTCCTTCTCTCTAGATGCAGATTCAGAATGGGAGGATTCAGCTTCATCACCTGAAGTATCCTCTGATAATGAACACAGTGTCAACAGTGAAGATGTAGCTCCCTGTCTATCTGACTTCCATTCCTTGGGTTTATCATCTTGTTTTTCCTGAAAAGTAGCTGAGGATTGAGCTAAATCTAACACTGGATGTGGCATGACCCAAGTGGGATGTTGCATGTAAGGGTTAATTGGGAACCCCATACCTGGTACCGATGCAGGTGCCATACGGTATGCTAATTTAGACATCTGTGCAAAAGCTGCCCAAGGAGGTTCCTGGGACTGAACAGGTACCTGACTTGGATCTGGTTTATTCAGAAAGTTTTTATGGAAATGTAGCAGTTTGCACACAAGTCATCTTGTACCAGATCCTGGGCAGTTAACCCAGCTTTACAGGGTAAACATGATGTTAATGTAGTTGCCTCGTCACCTCTTGGACATAGCAACAATTATTAACACAATAATCAGTGTAATTCATCACATAAATGTCACCATCCTCAGTTTAATACTTTAAAGTGAGTACAATCAGATCCTACCCAGATTTGCACCGGCATTGAATATCTGAATATCATAGAGAAACAGCTAACAGAAACAGTTTAAAGTCAGCAGTCACACTAGCAATCAGTCACACAAAAGAATGTGGGTATATATATATATATATATATATATATATACATTGTATATACACACACATACACATATACAGCATATGCAATATGAGCACATTTTTCAACAACACAATACATATAAGTAGGTAGGAAAAAACATTACCTCATACTGGAAACTAGCGTATTCAGACGCACAGCGAATAATACAGCAGTAAATGTTCACAACGCTCATTTGCATCAGGCACCTACTCAACTACTCAATACCCCAAGGGCAGGTAGGAACTCAGTGCTGTATCACCTGCCTCAGGAGAGCAGGATACAGGGAGATGTAAACCCTGCTTCCGTATGCAACCATGCCGCAAACAAACGGGCGTGCAAAGCGGACACACCAGTGTACCCAGCCGCACATGTGACTCTGACCGATATAATATGTTAAGTGTCTCAGATGGAAGCCGAATTCAGTTCATGGCGGAAAACTCGGCGGAACCTGATCGTGAACTGGGGGGAGGGATGACCAGGAAAGCATCTTACTCCCCACTGCTGACATCAACCTCAGGGATCACAATCTCAACTATTCTCCAGAACCTACGATCCCTGAAGCCTAGCACTACTGCACCCGAGGTGGCAGCCTCGTCAGCGACTGTCCAGTAGTCTCCACCCAGAACAGTAATGCTGCGTTATATGCGTCTTAAACCGCTAACCAGAAAAAGATGCCTTCCCTTCTCCCCATTCTCCTGCTGCAGCCTGGGTTGTCAGTATGGACTTGCTAGCACATCCAGTCTGGTGCCTGCCGAAACAGCAGTGTACTAGGAGTTAACAGTTGTCGCGACCTGGCAGAGAGTTGTTGGAGCGTCTTTTCTATTATGCGTTTTAAGACGCATAGAAAGCTCACTCAGAAAAAGAAAAAAATACTATACAAAATAACAAAGCTTGTGGCTGTGAAAAATTGCCTCCCCAAACAAAAAACTGAATTGCCTGAGCCCGCAGGCGGGGATATAGGGGGCTGGCCCATGGCATCCTGGGAGTCTGAAATGGTTTTGTGCCCGTTCCGCTGTCGCTACATTATATCCCAAGGTAGATCCTGTGATAGAGAAATATTTATAGACCATGTACTTATCTTACATTAGGGTCTATTCATGAATCAGTGAAAAGGGTGGAAAAGTGAGCCAGTGGAGAAGTTTCCCATGGCAACCAATCAGCATTGAAGTAACATTTATAATTTGCATACTATACAAATGTAAAGAGCAGCTGATAGGTTGCCATGGGCAACTTCTCCACTGGCTCACTTCTCCACTCTTTTCACTGCTTCATGAATTATTTATTATTATCCTTTATTTATATGGCGCCACAAGGGTTCCGCAGCGCCCAATTCCAGAGTACATGAATAATCAAACAGGAAAACAGCAATTTACAGTTGATGACAGTATAGGACAAGTACAGGGTAAATAGACCCCATTGTCTATGAATAGATGAATAGTGAATAATGAATAGACCCCATTGTCTTGTACAGTAAGTTGCTCCACAGTCATTTTGAGCTTTGTAAATTAAATAGTGTTTAACGGTTTCTACTGGATGTACACATGTGCACACATGTCTGCTGGTTACAATTGCAAATCTGTAATTCTAAAAGATACAGCCAGAAAAGTCACAAAAAACAATTTTTTAATCAAATTTTAGTTTTATTAGATATTTAACTAGAATATTTGTGTGTTAATCAAGTAGAGAAAGCACATACTGGATGTAGTCTTGGAGACCCATTTACCGAGAAGGAGGAATCATGGAATCCTTCAGCCATCTTGTACGTTCCAGTTGTGCAAAATCACTGATTTCTTTATTTTTCTTTTAACAGCAACGTTATTACAGGCAAATGACAAGGGCTTAAAAAAAAAAAAGAGAGGTTGTTAAAATCGGTGTGGTTTCATAAAGCTGGAAGCTCCCCCCCAAATAATAAACACATGCATTTATGACCTTTACACAATATGATGAAAGACACATGTAAAAAAACGGTTGGATGTTAAATATGTACAAATTATTAAACGTACAAAAACTATTTAAAACATTCTACAATAGTTTGTAATAATTTAATCAGTAATTGCACTACTCTACTTGTATTTTATGGAAGCCTCCAGGTGAAATGTATTTAACCCCACTAAGAAGAACCTCCATAGGCCCACACATAGAAACAGTGCAGTTTGTAATGCTATACATTTCACACCCACAGAACAAAGCTGTAACAAGTAGTCAAAAGGGATGTAATGGAACAGAGTTATGACTTGTTCAACGAGTTTCTACTAGTCTGAAGTAGGAGGGCTCGGAAAACAAAACAAACAAAAAAGGAAAACAATTGGCCTCAATTGTGACTGAGATTTCCAGAAACATTGTAATGTACATCTGTGAATGTTACGCTAAACTGTTAGCTGCTAGAAAATGCGAATGAGCAACTTATAAGTGGCCCTTGAATAAAAACAGGAATGTTTCCGATAAATAAGAGCTATTTAAGTGCTGACAGAGTGGTAAATTACAGAACAAGCCTGTTCTAAGACTTAAGAGGCTACACACTGCCATCTAGTGACATAAATTCACTCCAGGTTTGTTTTTCTCTTTTCTTCCCTGAGGCATCTGTGGTTTGTTGACTGTAATGCTGTTGAGGAGGGTGTGTGCCTGAGGACCAATCAGAAGCAGCAACCACACATATTGTGACTTCTGATTCATTCTTGCACTCAATATATGGTAATGTAGCTTTAATTTAAGTGTCACAAAGCACTAGTGACACAACTGACTTGTAAAGGACAATCTTAATTTGAGGCATCCTTGGAAGAAGGGGGAGCCATAAAATACCCTTAACCAGAGCCTAATACTCAATTGCAGGAAGTGGTAGTTTACGCCATGGCCATCCCTAGTATGTACATCAGTTGCCTGGTCTCAGACACACTGCAAACTAATTACTAGAAAGGTCACATCTGCTAGTGCTAGGGCCGGCAACAGAAATCATGGGGCCCCGTACAGTGATATCTCTGGTGCCCTCTCAGATATATATGAAAGCGCAATGGAAGTTGAAGCACTATATAAGAAACTGTCAAATAAATATTTATACAAATATGTATATCTCTCCTCCCTCCCCCACACACACCACAGTCTGGGGCCAATGTATTAAGCCTGGAGAAGTGATAAAGCAGTGATAAGTGCAAGGTGATAACGCACCAGTTAATCAGCTCCTAACTGTAAATTTACATATTGGAGCTGACTGGCTGGTGATTTATCACCTAGCACTTATCACTGCTTTATCACTTCTCCGGGCTTAATACATCTGCCCCTGTCTCTCATCAATGATTCCATGCTGCATTCCCAACTTCCCCACCCCGGCCCAAAGCCCTGTATCCTCTCACCAATCTATGCTTACCCTGGAAAGAGACTCACCTGTGCTGCACTCACCACTATCCAGAACCAAAGGCCGCACAGCAGGAACCCCGCGGCCCTCACACCAGAAGAGGCCAGCGCATGGCATGGAAATCCTGGCCAGCGGAGCTGCTGGCATGTCCCGTTACTGCCTGCAACAGAGCTGGACCCGGAAGAGCAGGCGCACACTGCGCTGCACAGTCCCTGTGTGTGAGAGGATCCTGTCACTATGAGGCTGCAGCCACACCTCCTACAGCTCGCTGCCCTATTTGAACAAGATGGCTTGCATCCCTGCCAGGCACTAAGCAGTGTATACTTGGGCCCCCTCTGATCCTTGGGGCTCGGTACAGGTGACCCCTTTGACCCCCCCTGTCACCGGCCCTGGCTAGTGCTACAGTATATATCGTAGCTTGAGGCTTTAAATGTAATGATGGAGATAAGTGGATTGCACTACTCCCCATTTCCCAACTGCGAGACAGCCCAAGGACACAGATATAGGACCAGGAACCTTTTCATTTCTATCCTGGCCCCACAAACTTTGCAGACAATACTTATAGCTGTTTGCACAGTACAATAGTATTTAAACAGTGGACAGAAAAGTAAACTCTCTTTGTTGGGGCACTCTTTTATACCCCTTTTCCACTAATTCAAAAAACACGGGTAAATGCACGGGGGCGCGCATTTACCCGTGTTTTTTGCTAGTGGAAACGGCTCCCTCGGCAAAAACCCGGATCAAGTGATTCGGGAATCCTACCCGGGTAGCTTACCGGGTTAACCACGAGTTCAACCCGGTAAGTTGTGCATTGTAAACGGAAGCCGTCTCACAGCGACGCCCCTGCCGCGTCACCAGCAGTGCAAAAGGGGCGCTGATGTTAGTAAAAATATATTCTTTATTGAAAATCACATTAAAATAATAAAAACATGACTTTTTTTTAGTTCACAAGAATCATATATCATAGAATTACATAGAAAATATATTTGTTTGTTGACAGAAACACAATTGTGATGATATTATGTCTACAATTTTTCACATTTCTGAGAGATGAGATCGCCTTGGTATGCTCCCTTGTTAATTTGATATGTCAAAAACAGTTAATCTGTGCATAAGTACAGTATCTAAACAAAGGAATGTTCCAGACAATGACCTCTTCGATTATATTCTCTGAATAATCCCATATCCTTCAAACACGTGTCAAGGTTGTGTTTATTCAATTATGTACATAACATAAATCATAATTCAACAAGGTATTAGATTCATACTTTACAGGTAGAAATATTCATATACAGGTGAAACTCAGAAAATTAGAATATCGTGCAAGAATACATTTATTTCAGTAATTCAACTTAAATGGTGAAACGAATATATTATATAGACTCGTTACATGCAAAGTGGGATATTTCAAGCCTTTATTTGTTATCATTTTGATGATTGTGGTTTACAGTTTAAGGTAACCCCAAATTCAAAATCTCTGAAAATTAGAATATTACATAAAATCAAGTAAAGTTGGCCAAGAGATAGATGAGAGACATGAGACCAAACAATGTAGAAGAGCTGAAGGCCGCTATTGAAGCATCCTGGTCTTCCATAACACCTCAGCAGTGCCACAAGCTTATAGAATCCATGCCACGCCACATTGAGGTAGTAATTCATGCAAAAGGGGCCCAAACCAAGTACTGGATACATATGCATGATTATACTTTTCAGAGGGCCCACATTTCTGTATTTAAAATCCCTTTTTTATTGATTTTATGTAATATTCTAATTTTCTGAGATTTTGGATTTGGGGTTTTCTTAAACTGTAAGCCACAATCATCACAATTATAACAAATAAATGCTTGAAATATCTCAATTTTGAATGTAATGAGTCTATATAATATTTTAGTTTCACCTTTTGAGTAGAGATGAGCGGGTTCGGTTCCCTGAGAATCGAACCCTACCGAACATCATGTCCTGAGCCCGGATCCGAGTCCGGATGAGGACTTCCTGCCAGACTCGGAAACCAGAACAAGGCAAAACGTCATCATCCCGCTGTCGGATTCTCTTGGGTTTTGGATTCCATATAAGGAGCCGCGCGTCACCGCCATTTTCACTCCAGTCCTGGAGAGTATAGCGAGAGGACGTGTCTCTCTCCTCAGTGTCTGTCTGTGCGGGAAAGTGAAGTGGCAACCTGCTCTGTCTTATGTGTGTCATTCCAGTGCTGTCTTGTGCTGCATCAGTCCAGTGGTGGTGTCTTGTGCTGCATCAGTCCAGTCACAGTGGTGGTGTCCTCTGCTGCCATATGTCCAGTGCTGCTGCATAAGTCCAGACCAGTGGTGCTGTGTTGTGCTGCATCAGTCCAGTGGTGGTATCCCTGTGCTGCTGTATAAGTCCAGTGGTACTGCCATATAAGTCCAGTGATACTGCCGTATATGTCCAGTAGTACTGCCATATAAGTCCAGTGATACTGCTGTATATGTCCAGTGGTACTGCCATATAAATCCAGTGATACTGCCGTATAAGTCCAGTGGTACTGCCGTATAAGTCCAGTCCAGTGGTGCTGCCATATAAGGTCAGTGGTGCTGTGCTGTATATTATTTACTTCAAATAAATGGGTTATTAATATTCAATCCAAATAATTTTTACAAGGTTTGCCCTGTGTGGTGTTGAGGTACGCTCTCCTGTGCTGCATTTTGTTATATAACTCCTGAAAAATAATGGAGAACAAAAATTTGGAGGATAAAATAGGGAAAGATCAAGAACCTCTTCCTCCTACTGCTGCTGCTGCCGCTGCTGTTGTTGCTGCTGGGAGTCGATCGTCATCCCAGAGGGGAAGTCGGAAGACCACTTGTACTACTTCAACTAAGCAAATTTTCCTTTACGAGGAAGATGAAATATGACAGCAGTCATCCTGTTGCAAAGCGGATAACGGAGGTCTTCACAGCTATGTTGGTGTTAGATGTGCGTCCGGTATCCGCCATTAGTGCAGTGGGACTGCAGTGCCACTCCTACATGGGCCAGGTGTTTGTGCCGCACACTTGTGTCACTTAGCTTAGTCATACAGCTACCTCATTGCACCTCTTTTACATCTTTGCATGATGTGCTGTTTGTGGACTAGTTTTTTTAAGTGCCATCCTGTCTGCCACTGCAGTGCTACTCCTAGATGGGCCAGGTGTTTGTGCCACTTAGCTTAGTCATACAGCTACCTCGGTGCAACTTTTAGGCCTAAAAACAATATTGTGAGGTGTTCAGAATAGACTGGAAATGAGTAGAAAAGGAGATTTATGGTAGACTTACCATTGTTAAATCTCCTTCTGCGAGGTACACTGGATTCCACAGGGAATAACATCGGGGTGTAGAGTTGGCACCAACAGGCTAAAAGCTTTGACTGTTCCCAGGATGCACCACAGCGCCACCTCTATATAACCCCTCCTCCGTGCACAGGAGCTCAGTTTTGTTAACCAGCCCGATGCAGTAGCAGGTAAAGAGACGGTAGATGTTAGTCACATAGAACCACGTTCTCACGACAGGAGAATGGACCAGCGGCTAATGCCATACAAACCCAAAGAAGCCTTGTGTGTCAGGGTGGGTGCCCTGGGGAATCAAGTGTACCTCGCAGAAAGAGATTTAACAATGGAAAGTCTACCATAAATCTCCTTTTCTGCAGTGGGGTACACTGGTATTCCACAGGGAATAACATCGGGGATATCATAAAGCAGTTCCTCATGGGAGGGGACGCACTGTAGCGGGCACAAGAACCCGGCATCCAAAGGAAACATCCTGGGAGGCGGAAGTATCAATGGCATAGAACCTGATGAACGTGTTCACCGCCTTGCACAATTGCTCTGCAGACGCGCCACGGCGGGCCGCCCAAGAAGGTCCAACAGACCGAGTAGAATGGGCCTTGATAGTAGCAGGAGCTGGGAGACCAGCTTGCGCATAAACTTGTGCAATCACCATTCTAATCCATCTGGCCTAAGTTTGATTATTTGCAGGCCAACCATGTTTGTGAAAAGCAAACAATACGAAGAGGGAATCAGACCACCGAATGGAGGCAGTCCTCTCCACATATATACAGAGAGCCCGTACCACATCCAAAGACCTTTCTTTGGAAGACAAACCAGTAGAGATGAAAGGGGTCATTCCGAGTTGATTGCTCGCTAGCTGTTTTTAGCAGCCGTGCAAACACTATGCCGCCTCCCACTGGGAGTGTATTTTAGCTTAGCAGAAGTGCAGACGAAAGGATCGCAGAGCGGCTACAAAATTATTTTGTGCAGTTTCAGAGTAGCTTCAGACCTACTTAGCCCTTGCGATCACTTCAGACTGTTCAGTTCCTGTTTTGACGTCATGAACTTGCCCTGCGTTCGCCCAGCCACGCCTGCGTTTTTCCTGGCACGCCTGCGTTTTTCCGAACACTCCTTGAAAACGGTCAGTTGACACCCAGAAACACCCACTTCCTGTAAATCACTCTGCAGCCAATAGTGCGACTGAAAAGCTTCGCTAGACCTTGTGTGAAACTACATAGGCAGTTGTGAAAGTACGTCGCGCGTGCGCATTGCGCCGCATGCGCAGAAGTGCCTTTTTTGCATCATCGCTGTGCAGCAAACATTTTCAGCTAGCGAACAAATCGGAATGACCCCCAAAGGCCAGAACCACAATCTCTTGGTTAAGGTGGAAAGATGACACCACCTTAGGCAGGTAACCGGGGCGAGTACGGAGAACTGCCCGGTCACGATGAAATATCAGGAAGGGCGGATGACAGGACAAAGCGCCTAAGTCCGACACTCTTCTAGCAGAGGCAATAGCCAACAGGAACAGGACCTTAATAGTAAGCCATTTTAGGTCCACAGAATAAAGAGGCTCAAAGGGAGACCCTTGCAGGGCATTAAGGACAACAGACAGATACCATGGAGCCACAGGAGGGACATAGGGTGTTTTGCGGATACAACCTCCCTGAGTGAATGTATGAACGTCAGGAATAGACGCAATTTACCTCTGAAACCACACCAACAAGGCAGAAATATGAACCTTGAGGGAGATCAGACAAAGGCCTAAGTCTAGGCCTTGTTGCAGAAAGGCCAGAAGCCATGAGGTTCTGAACTTATATACATCGTAATTCTTAGCAGCACACCAGATGAAGTAAGAGCTCCAGACCCAGTAGTAAATCCGAGCCAAAGCCGGTTTACGGGCCTTCAGCATAGTTTGGATGACCGCCTCAGAGAATCCTTTGGTCCTTAGGAGCCACGCCATCAACGCCAGTCTGGCCAGGTCTGGGTAGACACAAGGGCCCTGAATGAGAAGGTCTGGGCATTGAGGAAGTAGAGGACGTTCCATCAATAGACCCTGCAGGTCTGAGAACCAATGCAGTCTGGACCACGCTGGAGCGACTAGAAGTAGTATTCCTCCTTCTCGCTTGAACTACCGCAGAACCCTGGACAGGAGTGACACCGGAGGGAACACGTATGGCAGTCGAAATTTCCATGGAATTGCCAGTGCGTCCACGAATGCTGCCTGAGGATCCCTTGTCCGTGATCCAAAGACCGGAACTTTGTGATTGTGTTGAGATGCCATCAGGTCTACATCTGGTAGGCCCCACTTGTCCACTAGGAGTTGAAACATCTCCGGATGAAGGCTCCACTCTCCGGTGTGTATGTCTTGACGACTGAGGAAATCCGCTTCCCAGTTGAGGACACCCGGAATGAACACTGCCGATATTGCTGGCAGATGGCGTTCTGCCCATTGAAGAATTCTGGACCTTCCATCATTGCTTTTCGGCTTTGAGTGCCACCTTGATGATTTATGTACGCCACCACGGTGGCAGACCGTCCCACTTGGATAGGATTAACCGCTGGAGAGGGTGAGAATGGAATTGAGCATAATCCACCATGTCGAAAGCCGACACCATCAGGTCTAGTACTTGCATCGCCGAGTGAACGGACACTCTTGGGTGAGAGGGGAAGTATCTGATCCTGTCCTGAAGCCTCAGGACCTTCCCTGGAGACAGAAACAACCTCCAGCTGTGCGTATCCAGCAGAGCCCCCAGGTGCACCATGCGCTGCGCAGGGAGGACTTTTTCCAATTGAGCAGCCACCCGTGGGCTGTGAGGAATTGCACCATCAGCTGGAGATGACTCAGGAGGACATTTTGGGAGCTTGCCAGGATCAGGTCATCCAGATATGGCAGGATCTTGATTACCTGGTGACGGAGATAAGCTGTCATCACGGCAATGACCTTGGCGAAAACCCGAGGGGCCGTGGTCAGTCCAAACGGCAGAGCCCTGAAGTGATAATGGAGGTTGCCAACAGCAAACCGCAGATATTGCTGATGTGAAATGGCAATAGGTATATACAGGTAAGCATCCTGTATATCCAGGGATACCATGTAGTCCCCAGGTTCCATGGCCAGTACAATGGAGTGCAGTGTTTCCATACGGAACATGGAAACTGTCGCAAACATGTTCAGTGACTTGAGGTTGAGAATAGGCCAGAAAGACCCATTGGGTTTCGGTCCCAGAAACAGGGTCGAGTAGTAGCCCCTCCCTCTTTGAGAGATAGGAGTGGTGGTGCCGGTGCCTATCTCCAGGAGGGATTGGACAACCAAGTGTAGAGCCTGCGCCTTCAACGGGTCCGATGGGATAACCGTTGCGCAAAACTGGCGTGGGGGACGTCTCTTGAAAGAGATTGCGTACCCGTGAGAGACAACGTCCTGCACTCACATGTCTGAAGTGGTCCTTAACCAGACCTGGGTGAACTGCAGGAGTTGGCCTCCCACCCTGGGGTCCCCCAGGGGGAGGCCCATCCCGTCATGCTGCAGGCTTGTCCTGTTTGGAAGCAGGCTGACGGGCAGCCCAGGAGTGTTTAGATTTGGGCTTACTGGTCTTGGAAGTACGAGGCTTGCTCAAGTACACCTGATCCTTTGATTTACCTGAAGTCCGAAAGGAACTAAAAGTAGTACTTTTAGCTTTCGGAGCAGAAGGAGTAGTATTAGGAAGGCACGCAGTCTTAGCAGAGGCTAAGTCAGTCACGATCTTATTAAGATCTTCTCCAAATAGGATGTCTCCCTTAAAAGGGAGTACCTCCAGAGTCTTCTTGGAATCTAGGTCCACCTTCCAGGACCGCAACCATATAATTCGGCGAGCCAAAATAGACGTAGTGGACGCTTTGGATGATAGAATACCTGCCTCAGAGGATGCCTCTTCAATATAATGGGAAGTGGTGGTAATATGAGACAGACACTTTTTGGCAATGTCAGAAATATCCTGAGGTAGCTCTTCCTCCAAAACCTGTACCCACGCATCAACAGCTTTTGCAGCCCAGTAGGCCACAATAGTGGGCCTGTGAATTGCCTCAGTTAGGGAATAAATATACTTCAGGCATTCCTCCACACGCTTATCTGTCGGTTCCTTCAGGGAGGTAACAGTGGTGACAGGCAGAGAAGAGGATACCACAATCCGGGCGACATGAGAGTCAACCGGCGGTGGAGTTTCCCACTTGTTACATAACTCCGCAGTGATAGGAAAATGAGCCAACATCTTCTTGGATAGGGCAAACTTCTTTCCTGGGGAGACCCAAGCCTCTTGACGTATGTCAATTAAAAGGTCAGAGTGAGGAAAAACTACTTTAGCCACTTTCTGACGCTTGAATTTATCAGGCTTTTTTGATGCAATAGTGGGATCAGCTTCATCATCATCTGGAGAACCATTTTGATAGCTTCCACTAAGTCAGGGACATTAACCTGAGTGACATGCTCCCCATCAGAGGCCGCTGAGTCAGAATCAGTCGCATCAGTATAGGCCCCATCCTCATCAGAAGTATCTGAACATGAGTGGATTGAGAGGAGGGAAACACACGGTTAGAGAGCCCCTTAGCCTCAGAGGGCTGAGGAGTAGACTTCTGATTAACCAAAGATTTATTTAAAACCTGTATCTGGCTAGATAGTGTGTCCGCCCAAGGCGGATTTGCTACAGGGACATTTGTGGCTGAAATGGCACAGGAAGTCCCACACGGGGCATAAGATGTGTTACCAAAGTATTTAACATACAAGAGAAGGTAGCCCAGGGTGGCTCCTGATTGGCCACAGTGGAGTTGGAGAGGTAAGGGACCCAGCAACCACATCCCCAGCAGAAGGTTCCCCCCCTGGTAAATCCTTGGGATCAGCACTGGCTGAGGCAGGAGAGTCTGCGTAATTCCCGTCCTGTGTGGCAGACATTATGAGGAATGTAGCCATGGGGCACACAGTACAATATAGCCAAACAATATGAATACCGTAATCCCCTGATTTATGTGCTAATAATAGCAGGACAAACAGAGAAATAAATCAGTATGGGGTTACTGAAGCACACAGATAAAATACACTGAGATGTATACACTGTGTAGCACTATATATATATATATATATATGTGCAACCTGACGCACTTATCCTCACAGGGCTCAGAATATAGTAATAGCAAGGGTGTGATACACTAAAGGAAAACACACAGCAGCTATATGCACACTCGGTCACAAACACAATGCAGGAATAATGTACACAACAATAATACTGCACTGGATAGGCAATTTACATATAAAAGTAGATATGTATATGCAGAGAGATATAAGAATGCACAGTAGAACTGGATGTATATCACAGAATAATCGTACCACCTATTCTGTCAGCAGCACACTTATTTCTTAACTAACTCAAAATGACAGGTAGAGTACTCAAGTGGATATACAGAGGAGACAGCCCCCAGCAATCCCATAGAGAGCAGCCCTTCAGTTAAAAATTGGGCCTGGTCTCAGCAGGGAGTGAGGGGAAAGTGAAAGCAGCTCCAGGGCGGGAGCATCTGCAGTAGATGGTGCCCGGAGCCGGGGGGAGGGGCTACAGGCAGCGCTCTATCCCCACAATGCTGGACTTCACCACCGGTACTATATGGAGCCCGTGAAATATATGCCTGCGCTCCGTGACTGCCCTGGTGGATATAGTGGGATCCCTGAGCAGTACAGTGTCCACGCCAGTCGCGAGATCTGTCTCCCATGGACCATGGGTGAAGGGGACCCTCTAACCCTCTTCCCAAGTCCTGCAGCCACGCGATCCTGGAGGTGAGCAGCGGCATTGTGCCAAAGTACCGGTGCGTCTCCGCTGTAATTACCCAGGAACCAGGCCGCGGGAGTATACAGCACCGCATAGGGGAGGTGAAGGAGCCGCAGCACAGCATGTCCCCTGGATATAAAAGTGCTACGGCTCAGTCTTCTAATAAAAGCTTTCTTCAATTTCTTCAGGGCTGCCTAAGGCAGCCCCCACCTGTTAGTGACCTGCTATGCAGGCACCAACTTTAAAACTGAGCTCCTATGCACGGAGGAGGGGTTATGTAGAGGATGCGGTGCATCCTGGGAACAGTCAAAGCTTTTAGCCTGTTGGTGCCTCGGATCAAGATCCAACTCTACACCCCAATGTTATTCCCTGTGGAATACCAGTGCACCCTGCTGCAGAAATTAATGTTATTGAGGTTAATAATACCGTAAGATTACAATTACCCCCAAATTCTGTTATTTTAGCTATTTTTATGTTTTTTTCAAAAATCATCCAGATCCAAATCCAAAACCCGAAAAGGATGCTTTTGGCAAAACCTATCCAGATCCAAAACAGGAGCGGGGATCCAGATCCAAAACCCGAAAAGTGCCCGCCGCACATCTCTACTTTTAGGTTGAATTACTGAAATAAATGAACTTTTGCACGATATTCTAATTTCCTGAGTTTCACCTGTATACATAACATGTCATATGAGCAACCTGGATGATCAAAAATAAGATCCCCAGGTTTTCACAATGACTGTAGCATTGACACAAAGGAAAACAAAATCTACATATTGGTAATTTCGCCCTGGTAAAATAAACGTATTGGTAATTGGCGTTTCGCCCTGTAAAGGGTTATTTACCAAGTTAGTGACTACCTTGATGAACAAGCCTTACAGGGCAAAACGCGTGTCCATAACCTACCTGGGCATCAGAGGGTCAGTCCCTAGAACTGACCATCTGATAAGTATTGGAATTCTTTTTATAATTGTTTATTATTTCTATGATTGGCTCTTTCTCTCCTTTACCTCTTTTTGACTGGATAACAGTGTTCTTTTTATTCAAATAATCTTGTCTGCAACTGCCTCTTATAACTATTTTTCATTTGAGACACCCATTTAAGTAGGATCTTAGAGAGGCCATAAAAAATATGCACTAACAGATATTTAATTGTACTTACCTTAACTGTGAAAATATTCATGCGTAAGAACCTGATTGTGTTTTGCCAAAGATAGAGGTTAAATATTTTTGTTCTTCTACTCTCATTCTTTTATACTTTGAGGGACTCTCATTGGGGTAATTCAGACTTGATCATAGATGTGCTAAATTTAGCACATCTACAATCACTTTCACATACATGCGGGGGACGGGACGCCCAGCACAGGGCTAGCACGCCCCGCATGTCTGGCTCTGCCCCCCTCACACGGCGGCGATGCATTTGTACCTGAAGAGTAGCTCGCTACCAGTGCTGCTCCTGTGCCCTTGCAGGGAGCTACCTGTCGCTCTTCGGGTCGCAGTGGCTGCGTGTGATGTCACGCAGCCGCCCGCCCCCCACACGGTCTGGGCATGCCTGCATTGCCCAGACCGTGCCCTCATTACGGTGGCTCAGCGCAGCCGAACCGCCCGCCTCTGCCTGTCAATCAGGCAGAGGCAATCGCTGGGCATCTCTGGCATGCGCCGGCGCAGTTCAGACCTAATCGCCCGAGGTGCGAAAAATGCACAGCGGCGATCAGGTCTGAATTAGCCCCATTGTTCAGTGCCCTCCCCCTTTCCTTCTCTGCGCTGGCATACCCATCAGGTTTGGAGGAGGGTTGCTGAGAAAAAGCAGATCCCTCTCTCTTTAGCTATAAATTCCTCATCTCTGACCTTCCCCTGTGTGCACCCTCACCACCCTGAACAATGTCTCAACCCAACAAACAGGGAGGCAGCAGGAGCCAGGGAGAGGCCATATGAACTCTTTCATTTCAGCCACACGAATTCTAATCATGATTTTGTCACACTGAGAAATTACCAATATGTAGATTTTGTTTTCCTATGTGTCAGTGCTACAGTCATTGTGAAAACCTGGGGATCTTATTTTTGATCACCCAGGTTGCTCATATGACATGTTATGTATATATGAATATATCTACCTGTAAAGTATGAATCTAATACCTTGTTGAATTATGATTTAGGTTATGTGCATTATTGAATAAACACAGCCTTGACACGTATGTGATTGAAGGATATGGGATTATCCAGAGAATGTAATCGGAGAGGTCACTGGCTGGAACATTCCTTTGTTTAGATACTGTACTTATGCACAGATTGTATGTTTTTCACATATCAAATTAACAAGGGAGCATACCAAGGCGGTCTCATCTCTCATGAATGAGAAAAATTGGAGACATATTATCACTGTGTTACGGTCAACAAATATTTTCTATGTAATTCTATGATATATTCAATACCATGATTCTTGTGAACCAAAAAAAATGGCATGTTTATTATTATTTTAATGTGATTTTCAATAAAGAATATATTTTTACTAAAAGAGTGCTCCAACAAAGAGTTTACTTTTCTGTCCACTGTTTAAATACATGTTTTTTTTGACTCTCAGGGAGTACCACCAACAAATTTGTTTTTGTGCAGCCTATTAGCAGCCCTACTGTGGTTTTGTTGGTTACATTTATTGTTATATATATGATTTGATCAGGACAGTACGGATGGTGTAATACCAATATATGGATATACAGCGTTACACAATCTCAATAAATAAAATGTGTTTTTATTAAGCAGTTTTAAGAACAAAGATTAATAAGCAAGTGGATTATATAATCAGTTGATAATACACCAGTAGCTGGATTTGGAATGAGCTGCACATATAGTAGCTCCCTTTTTAAATGCAGATAATCTGGTACACAGACATAAGTAAAGTCAGCCAACCAATGGAAAGTTTCAAGTGGATATGTCAGTTGTTATACACTTTACCAGTCCTGTGTTCCACAATGGGGATCCAGAAAAAGAAGAAGAAGGGTCTTCCGTATGGCAACGGCAACAAATGAAAGGATAAAATATAACAGAACATGGACAAGGTTTATAAACATTTCTGCATTAGCAGTCATAGTACCCAAATAATAATCAGCGGGGCAGCCAAACCCAAAGGTTTGATGCTGTTGTTGGCAGTGGGGAGAAGATGATGGTATAAGTGGGGGGAAAATAAAAGCACATGACAGCAAAGGGGCCTTGCAAGTGAGAGCTCACAGTCTAAAGGGTTGGTTGGAATGAAAATCTGCTAATGTATGAGAGTTGGCTAGGTACAAAATCCCTGTGCTCAGCATACCAACGGTCAGAGTCCTGGCAGTGGGATCCCTATATTCAACAGATTTTAAGTATTGCAACACTACTCCTAATCCTCCCCTCCCGCAGCCTAACCATCCCCACCTGCAGCCTAACCCTTACCCTCCACCTAGTGCCTAACCCCAATACTTACCACTGGGATTTTGGACATCGGGATTCCACTGTTGGGTATGTGAGCGGTGGGATATTGACTACATCTCATGCTGGTAAATAAAAATTGACCATTTGCTCCCAAACACTGGGAAACAGACATAAACTGTCAGAAAAAATTGTTAAATCCTTTTTTCATTTTGCGGCATTTGGGAGCAAATGGTTAATTGTAATATACATTAGGAGATTTTTGTTCCAACCAGCCAACTAGTTGGATGGTTGAAAAGATAATCTTAAAGTCTATGTTCAGCTTTATAAAGAAGCATATTATACTTACCGATAATTTCATTTTTTCAAGATACTTCATGGCAGCCATTACTCTGGGATTACATCCCACTCCCCTAGGATTAGACAGGTAGTTTTTTTCACAACATAGGGACCGCCCACTCCAGGTGTATAGTTCCACTCCTCCCCTCTCACCTGTCTTTTGAGTGTCTCCTTACATTTATGGATCCTGTGAAAAAAACACACTGAGGGAGGGTATATTATAGGCTGCCATGAAGAATCTTGTAGAAACGAAATTATCGGTAAGTATAATTCGCTACTTTCTCCTACGCTACTTCATGGCAGGTATTACTCTGGGATATACCAAAGCCAAATATATATATATATATATATATATATATATATATATAAATAAAGGGAGGGTAATAATAATTCAAGAAACTCAATTCATGCTGAAAAATAGAGAAACATTTATTTATAATGCCTCTTTAAGGACATTACTCCCAAAGTGGGTGTCTTTAACATGTAATGCATAATGAACTGATGACCATGTAGCTGCTGCACATATGTCCTTTGCTGACACTTGCGCCTTCTTAGCCCAGGAAGCTGCCATAGCACTAGTAGAGTGTGCCTTCAATCCCTCTGGGATCTTACGACCACTTTCTTCATACATAAACGTTATCAGCTCCCTGATCCATCTGGAAAAAGACTGCTTTGTAGGTGTTCCACCTTTCTTTACACCTGCATGCAATACAAACTGTTTTGGAATTCTTTAACTCTTTCCAGATAAACTGAGATTGCCCGTACCAGATCCAAATTATGCAACCTTTCCTCTTCCTTATCTTGAGGTTGCGGATAAAAAGCAAGTAGAATAATTTCCTGATTCACATGAAAATCTGAAACTACCTTAGATAGGAATTCTGGATTTGTTCTTAGAACAACTTTATCTGGCAAAAAATTCAAGTAGGGTTCTTCTGACCAAAGAGCCTTCAGTTACCCAACTCTTTTAGCTGAGGTAATGGACGTCAGTAAAACTACTTTCAAAGCTAGTAATTACACTGGAATATCCTGCAATGGTTCGAAAGGAGGTAACATTAAAGCATTCAGGATTAAATTCAGATCCCATGGAGCTAGCACAGACCTGAATCTAGGTTGTATCCTCTTTATTGCCTGATAGAATCTTTTTACAAGGTCTTCTTCCGCCAGCCTTCTATCCAGCAATACACTGAGAGCCGATATATCTGAACTTTAATGGTTGACACTGCCAATCCTTTCTCAAATCCGTCCAGCAGAAATTGTAATGCTTGCGAAGCCTCTGACTTTCCAATATCAATTCTTGAATCAGCCCAAGAAATAAAATTGTTCCAAATCCTATAATAAATATCAGAGGATACTTTCTTTCTTGCCTGCAACAGACGTGTAATTACTTAATTACAAACCCTTCTTTCTTAGTAATTCCCATTCAATTTTCATGCCGATAAGCGAAGTTGTCGCAGATTTGGATGAACTAACGGCCCTTGACATAATAATTCCGTTGTTATTGGAAATATCCAAGGCTTCTCCATTGACAATCTGGTCACTGACGGAAACCAAACTCTCCTTTATTTTAATTTAATTATTATAACATGCACTCTCTCCTCCCTGATTTTCTTCAGGACACAAGTTATTATCGGAAATGGGGGAAAGACATATCCCAGATTGAAACTCCATGTCAGGGAAAGAGCATCTATTCCTGCAGTCCCTGGAAGGTGATATCGGGAGAAAAATAGAGGTACCTTCGTATTGAGACGTGTGGCCATAAGATCTATTTGTGGTTCCCCGAACCTCCTTACGTCACTCTGAAAAACCTTGCTGTTTAACTCCCATTCTCCTGGCAATACCTCATGCTTGCTGAGAAAGTCCGCCAATATGTTGTCTGTTTTGTCCAGAGCCTCCTTTGACTCTCCGCATATCAGAAGATCGTCTAGGTATGCCTATACCGTGATGCCTTGTACTCTTAACACCGCTACGAGAGCTGAGAGAACCTTTATAAACATTCTTGGGAATGTGGACTGGAAATGTCTTTCTTGGACACAAAATCTGAGATATTTTCAGAACTGTTCTGCTACTGGAACATGAAAGTAGGCGTCCTTTAAATCTATTGACACCACAAAGTCCCCTTTCTTCACCCCTGAAAGAATAGACTTCAGAGATTCCATATGAAATTTCTTGGTTTTTACATATCTGTTGTCGGAGATCCAGGATCATCCTGTATCCCCCAGTCAATTTCTATACTAGGAATAGTTGAAAATAGAATCCTTTCTTCATCTGTGATTGCGGAACTAACTCCACAGCTCCCGCAGAGATCAATTCCTTTAGACTGTTTTCTTAAACCTTTCTTTCTAAAATTGTCCCCGCCACCCTTGTTTGTCACGATCTGGAACTACTGAAAATTATATTTGGTATCCTTGAGACTGTCACGATCCGGGTATCTGGACGCCATTTCTTACCCATCAGATGCCTCCTAAGGCTGGCTCAGCGCTCCAGGACCGGATCCCATCTGTTATCCTGATGTGTACATTCCTGTATCCTCTCCTGTCACTCTGGGACACTGTCACAGTAAACGCCATATTACACCTGGCATGGCGTCTCCCGCGGCCTCCGCCCCTGAACTTCTGCATGCAGAGTGTCTGAGTGGCGATTACGTCAGCAGTGGCCTCCGCTGTGTCCGCGTGGTTGGATGTGCATCTGTCAGCCTGGCGCCTCCTGTCTCCAGTGGCCGGCGCCGCCATTGCTGTTTTCATTACCACATGGATTACAAACCAAACTTCCCTCCAAGTGTCTGCATGGGCGCAGCCATCTTGGATTCTGTCAGCTGATCATTTACTCCAATCTGTTGTCAGTATTGTTAATCTGCATAATTTCCTAGCCAATCCCTTCCTTGCTGCAGGTATAAATACACTGTGCCTGAGCAAGGAAGGCGTCAGTGCTTTGGTTGTCAAACCTAGTTCCTGTTTGTCTCTCTCCTGTGATTGTCTTCCAGGTTCCAGCTCCTGTCTCAAGACTTCCACCATAGAGACCCGCACCAGCATTCCACCTGCGGTGTAGCCTGACTCTCCAATCCATTGTGGATTCATCTGTTTCCAGCTACAACATTACCTGCTTCCAGCCCAGCTTCCAGCAGAGTACAGCTTCTCTTAAAGGGCCGGTGTCCTTTCTACACTTTACCACTCTCCACCAGTATTATTATTTCTCCGCTCTCAAGTTCTACATTTCAGTTCATATTTCATCGCTCCCAAGTTCATTTATTATTTAACTGGTTCCAGCCAGTATCCACTCCGTGCTAACAACAGTCTGGTTCCAGCCAGTATCCACAGCAGCCGTTTTATCTTCAGCAACCCAGCTTTTCCTGGAACACCAGCTGGTACAATCCTGGGTTATCTCCATTGCTACAGTCGGGCCTGGTAAGGACTTTCCATCTAGAAGATTATAAGAACTATCTCACACTACCAGTGCCCTGTGGCTCCTGCCACCCTGTAGTACCCAGGAACTGTATTTATTCTTTGCTGACTTTTATGTTTTCTTTTACTGCTGCTGTGTTGCGGAGTTGTCATAATAAACATCATTGACTTTTATCCAAGTTGTCGTGGTCACGCCTTCGGGCAGTTATTATTCATGTTACTTACATGTCCAGGGGTCTGATACAACCTCCCAGGTTCCGGTACATCTCAGCCCCTACAACTGAGGCTGCCTCCCGTCAGCTCAGGCCCTCAGTTGTGACAGTAAGCACTGACCTAATGAATCCAGCCGGAGACCAGGATCAAGCGGCCAGGCCGCTGCAAGAACTGGCAGCCCGACTAGAACATCAGGAGGCTGCACAGGGCCACATCATCCGCTGTCTCCAGGATTTCTCTACTCGGCTGGATGGGATTCAGACAACTCTCCGTGGATCAGGCGCGTCTGGTGCGTCAACCACAGTGACTCCAGCTATAACCCCACCCACCTTACCCATTTCTGCTCCACGTCTTCATCTTCCAACGCCAGCAAAATTTGACGGATCTCCAAGATTCTGCAGGGGATTTCTCAACCAGTGTGAGATTCAGTTTGAGCTACAACCTGGCAATTTTCCCAGTGACCGTACAAAAATTGCCTACATTATTTCTCTTCTCAGTGGCTCAGCCCTTGATTGGGCATCACCGTTATGGGAGAGGTCCGACACCCTGCTATCTTCCTACACTGCCTTCGTGTCAACATTCAGGCGCATCTTCGACGAGCCAGGCCGGGTAACCTCAGCTTCATCCGAGATTCTCCGTTTACGCCAGGGGTCACGTACTGTAGGACAATATCTGATACAGTTCCAGATCCTGGCATCCGAACTGGCATGGAACGACAAGGCCCTGTATGCTGCATTCTGGCATGGCTTATCTGAGCGTATTAAAGATGAGTTAGCTACCAGAGACTTACCCTCTAAGTTAGATGAGCTAATCTCACTCTGCACGAAAGTTGATTTACGTTTCAGAGAGAGAGCAACTGAGCGTGGAAGATCATCTGCTCCAAAATCTTCTGCTCCTCCTCCTCGCCAACTGTCACCAACTAAAGATGAGCCCATGCAAATTGGCCGTTCCCGTTTAACTCCTGCTGAGCGCCGAAGACGTCTCTCCGAGTCTCTCTGTCTTTATTGTGCAGCTCCGTCTCACACCATTAATGCCTGTCCCAAACGTCCGGGAAACTCCAAATCCTAGCTCGCCAAGGAGAGGGCCGGCTAGGAGTAATGATCTCCTCTCCATCTCCTCAAGATTGTAATCTCCCAGTCTCGCTTCAAGTTGCTCAACGTTATCGGAACGTCATTGCCCTCCTTGATTCCGGAGCAGCTGGGAACTTTATTACCGAAGCCTATGTTAAACGGTGGTCCCTACCCACCGAGAGACTTCCTTCGTCCATTTCTTTAACTGCCGTGGATGGCAGCAAAATTTTTGATGCAGTCATTTCTTTAAGGACTCTACCAGTTCGTCTGAGAGTGGGAGTTCTTCATTCCGAACTTATTTCTTTTTTAGTGATTCCAAGAGCCACACATCCTGTGGTCCTGGGCCTTCCATGGCTCCTTCTTCACAATCCTACAATTGATTGGACGACTACGCAAATCCTGGCATGGGGTTCCTCCTGTGCTGAGACATGTTTGTTTAAAGTATTGCCTGTCTGTTCTTCCTCCCCCAGGTCGTCTGATGTTCCACCTCCTCCATATCAAGATTTCACGGATGTGTTCAGTAAAGCTTCTGCTGATATCCTTCCTCCTCATAGAGAATGGGACTGCCCGATTGATCTCGTTCCAGGGAAGGTTCCACCTCGAGGCCGAACTTATCCGTTGTCTCTGCCTGAGACGCATTCTATGGAGGAATACATTAAAGAGAACCTAGCAAAGGGGTTCATTCGACCTTCTTCTTCCCCAGCCGGCGCAGGCTTCTTTTTTGTAAAAAAGAAAGATGGTGGTCTGCGGCCGTGCATCGACTACAGAGGTTTGAACGACATTACCATCAAGAACCGTTATCCTTTACCCCTGATTACTGAGCTCTTTGACAGAGTTAGCGGAGCTACCATCTTTACAAAGCTGGACTTGAGAGGTGCATACAATCTCATCCGGATCCGTGAGGGTGACGAGTGGAAGACCGCCTTTAACACCCGTGACGGACATTATAAGTACCTCGTCATGCCCTTCGGATTGAGCAATGCTCCAGCTGTCTTCCAGCATTTTGTCAATGAGATCTTCAGAGACATTCTATACCGTCATGTCGTGGTCTATCTAGACGATATCCTCATTTTTGCCAACGATTTAGAGGAACATCGCTTTTGGGTTAAAGAGGTTCTGTCCCGTCTCCGTGTCAATCATCTCTATTGCAAATTAGAGAAATGCGTCTTTGAAGTCAAGTCCATTCCGTTTCTAGGGTACATTGTGTCCGGTTCCGGACTAGAGACGGATCCTGAGAAACTACAAGCAATCCAAAATTGGCCGGTACCCTTAACCCTCACAGGGGTCCAGAGGTTCTTAGGGTTCGCCAACTATTACCGAAAGTTTATACAAGACTTTTCCACCATTGTGGCGCCTATTACTGCTTTCACTAAGAAGGGTGCTAACCCGTCCAAGTGGTCTGAAGAAGCCATGCAAGCATTTCATCTTTTAAAACAAAGGTTCATCTCTGCGCCTGTTCTGAAACAGCCTGACATCGACTCTCCTTTTATTTTAGAGGTGGATGCCTCCTCCGTTGGAGTAGGAGCGGTGTTATCTCAGAGGGCTAAAGATGGCCATTTACACCCTTGCAGTTTCTTCTCCCGGAAGTACTCTCCAGCTGAGCGCAACTATGCCATTGGCGACCAGAAGTTGCTAGCCATCAAGCTCGCTCTAGAAGAGTGGAGGTATCTGTTGGAGGGAGCTTCTCATTCAATCACCATACTTACAGACCACAAGAACCTTTTATATCTGAAAGGCGCACAATGTCTCAACCCTCGTCAGGCCAGATGGGCACTTTTCTTTTCCAGGTTCGATTTTAAACTCCAGTTCTGTCCGGGCTCTCAGAATCGCAAGGCCGATGCCCTTTCCCGCTCATGGGAGCAAGAAAATGAGTCAGAGTCTTCAGACAAGCATCCTATTATAAATCCGTTGGCATTCTCCACGGTAGGGATGGACTCTACGCCCCCATCAGGGAAAAGTTTTGTGAAACCGATGCTAAGGAAGAAGCTCATGCATTGGGCCCATGCTTCCCGTTTTGCCGGACATACAGGTATCCAAAAAACCCTGGAGTTTATCTCTAGGTCCTATTGGTGGCCAACTCTGAAAAAGGACGTCTTGGAGTTTATTGCATCTTGCCCAAAGTGTGCTCAACATAAGGTATCCCGCCAGTCGCCTGCGGGGCAACTGGTTCCACTATCTGTTCCCCGTCGACCTTGGACCCATTTGTCGATGGATTTGATTACAGATTTACCCATGTGCAACAAGTTCAATACCATCTGGGTGGTAGTTGACCGGTTCACCAAGATGGCACACTTCATTCCTCTCACCGGTCTTCCGTCAGCTTCCAAGTTGGCTCAAGTATTCATACAAGAGATCTTCCGACTCCACGGTCTTCCTGAAGAAATTATCTCAGATCGAGGAGTTCAATTCACAGCCAAATTCCGGCGAAGTTTATGTCAAGTCCTCCAAGTCAAGCTAAAGTTTTCTACGGCTTTCCATCCTCAGACCAATGGTCAAACCGAGAGGGTGAATCAGGACTTGGAGGCCTTCCTCCGCATCTATGTGTCCTCCTCTCAAGATGACTGGGTTCAATTACTTCCCTGGGCCGAGTTCTGTCATAACAACCAGTATCATTCTTCATCTGCTTCAACACCATTCTTCACTAACTTTGGATTCCACCCTAAAGTCCCTGAGTTCCAACCGCTTCCAGCAACTTCTGTTCCCGCAGTGGATATCACCTTGCATCAGTTTGCCAATATCTGGAAGAGCGTACGATCAGCTCTGCTCAAGGCATCGTTCAGGTACAAGAAGTTTGCGGATAAGAAGCGTCGAGCAGTTCCTGCTCTCAAGGTGGGTGATCGGGTATGGTTATCCACGAAGAATTTGAGGTTAAGAGTTCCCAGTATGAAGTTTGCACCTCGCTATATCGGTCCTTTCAAGATTGAACAAGTCATCAATCCTGTTGCTTACAGACTTCAGTTGCCTCCCTTCTTAAAAATACCCAGGACATTCCATGTTTCCCTGTTGAAACCGCTGATCTTGAATCGGTTTCATTCCTCACTTCCTCCAACTCCGAAAGTCCAAACTCAACGAGGCGTTGAGTATGAAGTAGCCAAGATCCTGGACTCACGTCACCGTTATGGTCAACTACAATATCTTATTGACTGGAAGGGTTATGGCCCTGAGGAACGTTCATGGACCAATGCTTCTGATGTCCATGCTCCTGCCTTGGTCCGGAGATTCCATTCCAAGTTTCCTCAAAAGCCAAAGAAGTGTCCTTGGGCCACTCCTAAAGGGGGGGGTGCTGTCACGATCCGGGTATCTGGACGCCATTTCTTACCCATCAGATGCCTCCTAAGGCTGGCTCAGCGCTCCAGGACCGGATCCCATCTGTTATCCTGATGTGTACATTCCTGTATCCTCTCCTGTCACTCTGGGACACTGTCACAGTAAACGCCATATTACACCTGGCATGGCGTCTCCCGCGGCCTCCGCCGCCGTCCCTGAACTTCTGCATGCAGTGTCTGAGTGGCGATTACGTCAGCCGTGGCCTCCACTGTGTCCGCGTGGTTGGATGTGCATCTGTCAGCCTGGCGCCTCCTGTCTCCAGTGGCCGGCGCCGCCATTGCTGTTTTCATTACCACATGGATTACAAACCAAACTTCCCTCCAAGTGTCTGCATGGGCGCAGCCATCTTGGATTCTGTCAGCTGATCATTTACTCCAATCTGTTGTCAGTATTGTTAATCTGCATAATTGCCTAGCCAATCCCTTCCTTGCTGCAGGTATAAATACACTGTGCCTGAGCAAGGAAGGCGTCAGTGCTTTGGTTGTCAAACCTAGTTCCTGTTTGTCTCTCTCCTGTGATTGTCTTCCAGGTTCCAGCTCCTGTCTCAAGACTTCCACCATAGAGACCCGCACCAGCATTCCACCTGCGGTGTAGCCTGACTCTCCAATCCATTGTGGATTCATCTGTTTCCAGCTACAACATTACCTGCTTCCAGCCCAGCTTCCCGCAGAGTACAGCTTCTCTTAAAGGGCCGGTGTCCTTTCTACACTTTACCACTCTCCACCGGTATTATTATTTCTCCGCTCTCAAGTTCTACATTTCAGTTCATATTTCATCGCTCCCAAGTTCATTTATTATTTAACTGGTTCCAGCCAGTATCCACTCCGTGCTAACAACAGTCTGGTTCCAGCCAGTATCCACAGCAGCCGTTTTATCTTCAGCAACCCAGCTTTTCCTGGAACACCAGCTGGTACAATCCTGGGTTATCTCCATTGCTACAGTCGGGCCTGGTAAGGACTTTCCATCTAGAAGATTATAAGAACTATCTCACACTACCAGTGCCCTGTGGCTCCTGCCACCCTGTAGTACCCAGGAACTGTATTTATTCTTTGCTGACTTTTATGTTTTCTTTTACTGCTGCTGTGTTGCGGAGTTGTCATAATAAACATCATTGATTTTTATCCAAGTTGTCGTGGTCACGCCTTCGGGCAGTTATTATTCATGTTACTTACATGTCCAGGGGTCTGATACAACCTCCCAGGTTCCGGTACATCTCAGCCCCTACAACTGAGGCTGCCTCCTGTCAGCTCAGGCCCTCAGTTGTGACAGAGACATTGAGACACTACGACCAATACCCATCTGTCCTGAACAGACTCTAAAGTACAAAAGGGACCAGAAAAAGAAATTTGGAAAAAAGACTCTTTTGTGGGAGCACTCTAATTCAGAGGTTATTAGTATAATTTGTGGATTATTAATAAAAACAATTTAATTAGCGAAAGTCAGATTCTGGGAGTGACTGTATGTGAAAAAAATAGCTTAGCGAAAATATTGATAATTTAAATTATTCGTGATCTCCAAACTCACGATTTACAAATTGCCAGGAGTAAAATTCTGTGATGCTTTTGTCACCATAATTCTGCATATTATATCTTATGAATTGTATGACCATCATTCATTCTGCTAATATCCATTACGGATTTTTATAGATGCAGAGAATAAAATCATTGGTCATGCGAATCCCAAAATTGGATGACATAAAGTTGAGTACCACTGTGTCCAATAGCCAATTTATTGCAGTACCAGGGTGTTCAAAGGAGGTCTCCCTTCCTCGTACTGACCCGGCCTTTCACTGCTTAGCTTCCAAGTTCAGAAGAGATTGGGCATCTCCAGTGAAGTGTGACCGCAATTATTGGACTCCTCTCTTTGGTCACTCCAAATATATGCCAAGTGGCTACTATAAGTTAGGAATGGAGAGCATATGTGATTTGTAACAAATGGGTTACAAATGAAAAAGATTACATGCAATCAGCTGATTAATCAGCATGTGACACAACGATCACTGAGGTTAATTATATATGTAAAATCACTTAGATATATGGAAAGAATTCAAATGTACCACATATAAGAAAATATGTGACACGGCGGTCACAAAAAAGAGGGAAATAAATGCGTACAATCACAAATATTCAACAGCTGATGAATCGGTGTGCGACATGGCGGTCACAGAAAGATGATCATAGGTGCAATCCCTTAATTTATACAGCAATCAGCTGATTAATCAGCATGTGACACAACGATCACTGAGGTTAATTATAAGAAAATATGTGACACGGCGGTCACAAAAAAGAGGGAAATAAATGCATACAATCACAAATATTCAACAGCTGATGAATCGGTGTGCGACATGGCGGTCACAGAAAGATGATCATAGGTGCAATCCCTTAATTTATACAGCATGTGGCTAAATTTTTAATTAACGTGCAGTCAGCTGATAGATAAATATGTGACACAGCGGCCACAAAAAAAAGAAATTAGATGCGTACAATCACCTTAACAATCACCAGCTGATTAATCAGCCTATGACACAGTGGTCACAAAGAGATAATTATAAATATAATCCCTTATATAAATATAATCCCTTAATTATACAGCATGTGACATGGCAGTCACAGAAGAAATATAAATTGGTTATTAGGAATAATATATGTGGGAAAATTCATAAATGCCACATATCATCACTAATTGATTAACCTTATATTTGAGCTTAGAAAAGGTCACCAGTACGGCCGTACCAATTATCTTAAGTGCCCAATTAAGTTTATGCTGTAGAAGACAGCGTGTAATTATGGCGTAATAGCAGACAAACGGACATATATCAAACGGATACCAGCTCTTTGTGGTGGACTCCTCTGGGTCACAAAAAGGAAGGGAGGGAAAGGGGAGGGGGGGGGGGGGGAGAAGGAAAGAAAGGGTGAAGGGAAAAAGATATGTATCACAGCAGGTTATATATGAACCTGCAGGGAGTATTCATGAAATTGTTACAATGCATAGAGCTCTTGTTGTAAGGCTGATTAGAAGTTGCTGCAATGAACAGTTAATTCCTGAATGGAAAATAGAGGCTGAACTTATATAGGATGTCTCTAATGTTCAGAGTTCTATATGAAAGATGTTTGCAGGAAAGGATAAGAAACAAATAGCTGTTCAGTCAGACAGTTGCAGCCTTGCAAATTTAAACTATGGAGTGAATAGGTTTCACATTACTGTGGGGTATATACGATACTAGTGCTGGTATATATGCTGTCCGTTCCGTTTTTGGCCGTGTAAGAGCTCCGGAGACTGCAGCGGCGTGTGTCCGTAATAGCGCTCCACGAGAGCGGTAGTTTGGGGCCGTTGCCGTGGAGATACTCCGGAAGCTGCAGCGGCGTGTGTCCGTGGTCTCGCTCTGGGAGAGCGATGGCTTGGGGCAGTTGCCTGGTGATCGTCTAAGCGTTCCGGCTAGCGCGGTCACGTGTGCGCATCACGTGATCGCCGATACTGACGTACGTTTCGCAAGATAAGCTTGGTCACAGGACGTCAACAGAACAGAACAGACTCTTGCCAATATTTGTAAAACTGTTGAAATCTGCCCCCTACCGGCAGGGAATCTGTGACCTCTTGATAGTCATAACCTTCTACCTCCTCTTCTATAAGATTGGCGAAAGGACTGTCTCAATGTCCCTGAGGCATATCTGTTACCATAAGAACGACCAGGCCTGTAGCTTCTGGCCTTTTTAAACTGCTGCCTCATAGCTGGGAAATAGTATCTACTCCTCTTATCCTGTTATTATGGCTTCAAATTTATTACAAAACAACAATGAACCTTCATATGGCAGGGAAACCAGTTTATTTTTAGAATGCATGCCTGCTGCCCATGGCCATAGCCACAAGGCTCTTCTAGCCATGACTCCGGCTGCCATAGATTTTGCAGCAAAATCCAACACATCCAGTGATGCTTTCCACAAGTATTCGATAACTTTCATCATAATAGATAAATTCCTTTGCAGATATTGCCTAGAGATTTTTTCCTCTAAGTCATCAGACATAGTTGATCCCCAAATCCTTAATGCTCTTGATACGGAAGCAATAGCAACACTTGATTTTAGGGACACAGCTGAGGAAGTATGCAGCTTCTTTAAAGCACTCTCCATACGTTTATCCATACCATCCTAATCTCTTATCCATATTCTGCCACTCTTTAGACCAGTGGTAGCCAACCCTGGTCCTCAAGAGCTACCAACAGTTCATATTTTCCAGCTCACCCAGCAGGTGCACAGGTGCAGTCATTCCTCACTGACACATTTTAAAAGATCCACAGATGGAGCTAATTACCTAACTTGCTATTCTGTGAGGAGACCTGGAAAATGTTAACTGTTGGTAGCTCTTGAGGACCAGGGTTGGCTACCCCTTCTTTAGACATAATATCTTTAAAAGCCTTGTGTACTGGAAAACATCTATTTCTTTTAGCTCTGTCCTCAAAAGGAACATCCTGATCGTAGGCCTTAACAGGCTCCTTATAATTCATAGTTTTGAAGATATTCTTTGACAAACTATCAACCAGATCTAAATTAAACATTTGCACATCCTCTTAAGGTTCGTCAGATTCATTACTAGACAGTTCCTGACAATCGTCTTCATAAATGAGCTCAAGTGAGACAGGCTCATAAACAGAATCCAAGCTAGCCTGGGAACTAGACCTCTTAACTCCCTGAAGATCCAATAACTCCTCCTCAGTAACAAATAATTTTTTCATCCAGTCCATCAAATCTTATAACTGCTTGGACTGACTTCCAATAGCCTCTCCTTCACAATTATGACATAACTTAGAACTTCCTTTTCCTGGGAATACTTGATCACATGCAGCACATTATGTGTTAGACTGCCTCTTCTTACAAATCCTCTTTCTTGGTAGAGACACACTGTTTAAGAAAATAGCACTAATTATCATCTGACTAACCAGCTTGGGGAGAAGGCTCCTTGTCCATGTCAGCGTTTCCAATCCAGCGCTTTATTGCCTGAATAAAACGAGCAGTGGATATTTTCTCCTCCTGCTCCGGTGGTCAGCGCCATTTTTATCCTTTACACATGACGGCGCATGCGCGGACCATCCCGCAAAGCCTCCTGAGCCGAACAGGAGCGATAGGATGAACAAAAGAGAAATACATATAACATTATAACATAACAGACAACCATAAAGTTGACACATAACATAACGGACAACTAGAAAATTGACGCGACAATAGATAACAATCACCTTAAAATATAAACAAATCGGTGAGAATGTGTTACCATAAGATCTACTGAACCTACCACAAGCTTGGTGAAACTGCTCTGGGTGAGCGTCCAGTGACCCCTATGGATTCAAAGAAAAGGATTTATCTGGTAAGTACCAAAATCCTATTTTCTTTTTCATCCACTAGGGGTCACTGGAGTACTCATGGGACATACCAAAGTATCCCCCTTGGGCGGGAGAGCTGTTTCGCACCTATAACACTAGACGGGCAAAGCTAGATGCTGATGCCGCAAACGTATCAAACTTGTAAAAGCGCACAAACGTGTGCACGGATGACCATGTAACTGCACAGCAAAGTTGCGTCGTAGAAGCTCCACGACCTGCTGCCCATGACGTTCCCACTGATTGTGTGGAATGAGCTGAAATAGATGCAGGCGGTTGTAGACTAGCATGAAAGTAAGCCTGTGGAATGGTCAGCTTAATCCATCTGGCCAAGGTCTGCTTAGAAGCTGGCCAACCTATCTTGACTTCATCATAGAGAACAAACAATGTATCTGTTTTACGTACGGTTGATGTTCGGGCTACATAAACGCGGAGTGCGCGTACCACATCCAAAGTAGCTGGAGTTCCTGCACCTTCTGATAACACAGGAACTACGATTGGTTGATGTGAAAAGAAGATACCACCTTTGGTAAGAAAGCAGGATTCGTCAGAAGTTCCGCTCTATCATGAAACACCAAATAAGGTGGCTTGCATGACAAGGCACCTAATTCTGAAACACGCCTTGCTGATGCTAAGGCCAGGAGAAAAACTGTTTTCCATGTTAAAAACTTAACATCCACGTGTTGTAAGGGTTCAAAAATCGAAGACTGTAAAAAATCTAAAACCAGATTCAAGACCCATGGCACTGTAGGTGGTATAAATGGAGGTTGATCTCTGAGGACACCTTAGAGGAAAGTTTGAACTGTTGGCAAAAGGGCCAAACGCCTTTGAAAGTAAACCGACAAGGCAGAGACCGGCACTTTTAGTGTAGCTAAACGTAGTCCTCCAGCTAATCCAGTCTGTAAAAATAGCAAAAGACGGGTTCATTTGAAAGAAGATGTCAGAAACATCCGAGCTTCACACCACCCTATATAAGTTCACCAATTACTATGATAATGAGCTGCTGTAACCGGCTTCCTAGCATGTAACATGGTTGGTATAACCGACTCTGGAATGCCCTCTCGTCTTAAGAGAGTGGTTAAGAGTGGTTTCAACAGCCGCCCCGTCAAAAGCAGCCACGCTAAATCGGGGTAATGGAATGGACCCTGTTGTAGCAGGTCTGGACGAAGCGGAAGCAGCCACGGATCATCTGCGAATAGACCGCGGAGATCCGAGAACCACGCTCTCTGAGGCCAATGAGGTTCCACTAGTATGACTGTTGTGGACTTTCTTTTGATCCGCTTTAGCAACCGAGGAAGCAGCAGAAATGGTGGAAATAGATACACGAGGCTGTACGGCCACGCGATTGTGAGAGCATCCACTGCCACTGCCTTTGGATGTCTTGTTCTGGACACATAGTAGGGTGTTTGATGATTTTGGCGAGATGCCATTAGATCCACCTGTAGGTAACCCCACCGCTGGACCAACATCTGGAACACTTCTGGATTTAACGCCCATTCTCTTGGATGAAAATCCTGATGGCTGAGATAATCCGCTTCCCAGTTGTCCACTCCTGGAATGAACACTGCCTACAAGACCGCTCGGCCCAATTCAGGATTCAAGCAACTTCTTGCATGGCCATGCGACGCCGAGTTCCTCCTTGTTTGTTGATGTATGTGACTGCCGTTGCATTGTCTGACTGAACCTGGACTGGTGCATGTGCACTGCCTGTCGCAGCACGTTGTAAATTGCTCTGAGTTCCAGGACATTTATTGACAGTAAACTTTCTCGGTCTGACCATAGACCCTGAAGCTGACAATTTAGGACCACTGCTCCCCAACCTCTGAGACTTGCATACATCATGAGAATTATCCAATTCCAGACTCTGAATCTTTTTCCCGTGGTGAGATTGTGTATGTGGAGCGACCAGAGTAGTGATACTCTGGCCCTTGGAGACAACCGCACCAACTGATGTATTTGTAGATGCGAGCCTGACCACTGAGCGAGAAGATCCAGTTGAAAAGGACGTCAGTGAAATCTTGCGAACTAGAGTGCTTCGAAAGACGCCACCATCTTGCCGAACAGTCGAATGCACAAATGCACGGAGACTGTCCGTGGTTTAAGCATCAGCTGTACCAGATGCCGAATACTTTGTGCTTTCTGTCGAGAATCATTCCTAGGAATTGAAGTCTTTGACACGGTATCAGTCTTGATTTCTTGAAGTTGACAATCCAACCGTGCTGAACTAGTACATCGTACATTAGTAAGGCATGTTGAAGGAGTATTTGTTGAGACAGAGCTTTGATGAGAAGATCGTCTAAGTATGGAACTATTAACACTCCACGGGATCTGAGATGAGCTATCATCACAGACACCATTTTTGTGAATACCCGAGGCGCTGATGAGAGGCCAAATGGTAGTACCTGAAATTGATAATGGTTTTGTTGCACCGCAAACCTTAAGTACACCTGATGCGGTGGCCAAATTGGAATGTGTAAGTACGCATCCTTGAGATCCAGCGAAATCGTGAATTCCTGTGCCTCTAAACCTGCAATCACTGACCGCAGGGATTCCATTTTGAATCTGTAGTAAGTGACGTACTGATTGAGCTCCTTCAGGTTCAATATCGGTTTGACAGAGACGTCCGGCTTTGGTACTACAGAAAGATTGGAATAATAACCTTGACCCTGTTGGTGAACTGGAATCAAAACCGCGGAATCTACGAGAGACTGAATCGCGATCTGCAGAACTGCCTTTTTGTCTCTTGACACAGGTAGGCCTGTCTTGAAAAATTGCATTTGTGGTAGACAATCAAACTCTATTTTGTTACCTTTGAACACTAAATTGCGGATCCACCCATCTGTGGATGTCTGAAACCACGCCAAGTGAAACGTCTGAAGGCGTGCTCCCACAACTGAAGATCCGAGATGGGCTGGAAGCCCGTCATGCCACTGGCTTGTCAGCGGCCTTTATGTCCTGATGACGAATAGCGGTTTGTTGAAAACCATGTCCTCTACCACGTTTACTGTATGGTTGTTCCTCTAGCACGGCCTCGATAGGACTGAGTTCTAAAGGATCTGAACACTGGTCCAGCGTATTTCCATTTTGGAACTGGTGTGGGCAATGGCAGGAAAACAGACTTTCCCCTAGTGGCCTGAGAAATCCATTTGTCTAATTCAGGACCAAACAACATATCGCCAGTGAAAGACAATGCTTCTATTCCTCGTCTTGACTCTGCCTCCGCTTGCCAAGAACGCAACCAAAGCCCCCGTCGGACCGCAACTAGTGAAGCTGAAAGTCGAGAACTAACCTGGCCGACTTCCATAGAAGCCATGCCTAAATACTCAGCGGATTCACCGATGTGATCAGCAAGAAGGATTAGCTGATCAAAGGGAAGATCTTGTTGCAAGCCCAACTTGAGCTGTGTTACCCATGCAACTACAGTCTTGTTGACCCAAACTCCAACTAAAGCAGGCCGAAGCAACACCCCTGCTGCTGTATACATTGACTTTAGCACAGTGTCCAGCTTCCGCTTTAACGGGTCTTTAGCAGCTGGGACTGGAATGGTTAACTACTTGGAAAGTTTTGACACAGAGGAATCCACCGCCAGTGGAGTTTCCCATTTCGTAGTCATAGACTCTGGGAACGGGTTGTTAGACAGAAACCATCTAGGCATAGAAAACCGTTTATCCGGATTCTTCCATGCTTCCGTTAACTGCTTATTAATAGAATCTGAATAAGTAAAACACACAGGTGCTGTGTTTTTTTTTTTGCAAATAAAACCTCATCATTTGAAAGAGGTTCTTCAGACTCAGTAAAATTCAAAACCTGACATACTGCCCTGATGAGATTATCAATGGCCGGGCTATCAGTAACCTCACTATCTGACTCCTGGCCCAATTCACCTTCGTCTTGTTCCTCTTGAGATAACAGGTCTGGCACTGAATAGTCAGAATGCAATGTTTGCATTTGTACCCGTATGTGCAAGACACACTGAGCAAGTGGTAGTTCCATCAGGTAACACACTCTCACAGACAAGCTGCTTTTTAAATTTTGCATTAGCTTTACTCATTATATACCCAGACAGACAAGTAGACAAAGACAGATAAGTCCCACGACTCAGTAAAAATGTAACTAAAGTGTGTATAAGCCAGAAGTGCAGTGTACATTGATACACATTAAAATCAGTTAAATATGTGCTGTACTGAATTCCTACTAACACCCCTGCTCCTCCAGTGGCTGAGTGTTTTAGTATCGCATCAAACTTCCTGCAAGAAGAACCAGGAAGTAGTGTTAAAATGGCGTCCAGCCATGTGCTTTACCTTATACACAATCCCTATGTATAACAAAACAACATTGTCCTTTTAGACTAATCACAGTACATACAGATTAGTTCATATATAACATACTTGTATCTACATTGATACATAAGTGGAACACAGGCTTAATAGCCTGATAGCAGGGTATGCATGTGCTGCATTAAAACACAGCTTAGTTTTTCTGTGCACCTCTATAGCCCGCGGCGCTGCTGTGGGCATAATCTCCCCCCCCCGCAGCATCGCAGCTCATGCTGGCAGCCCGCGGCAGCAGTGAAAGCTGTCCGCGGTCCGAGTGAGGACAGAGCCGCTGCAGCTTAACAGCTGTCCACAGCAGGGAGCCTTGGCAGGTAGCGGAAGCTAACCGCGGGAGAGAGGCGGCAGCTGCTGGCCAGCACAGCAGGACCAATTTTTAATAATAAACAAATAGGATTTTAATTACCTGCCGGTAAATCCTTTTCTTGTAGTCCGTAGAGGATTCTGGGGTCCATATTAGTACCATGGGGTATAGACGGGTCCACCAGGAGCCATTGGCACTTTAAGAGTTTAAGAGTGTGGGCTGGCTCCTCCCTCTATGCCCCTCTTACCAGACAGTCTAGAAACTGTGCCCGAGGAGACAATACACTTCGAGAAAAGGAATTACACAGATAGTGGCGACATTCATACCAGCTCACACAAACATGCGAATGCTGCCAACATGCCGGAACAACTCAGCAGCAGCTGAAACATAAATAACGCAGAACTTAACTAGGAACCAGGTAACACTGAACCATAAACCCAAGGCAGGAAAACGAAGCGCTGGGCGGGCGCCCAGCATCCTCTACGGACTACGAGAAAAGGATTTACCGGCAGGTAATTAAAATCCTATTTTCTCTTACGTCCTAGAGGATGCTGGGGTCCATATTAGTACCATGGGGATGTACTAAAGTTCCCAGTACGGGAGGGAGAGCGCGGAGGCTCCTGCAATACTGCCTGACCAAACTTGAGGTCATCAGAGGCCAGAGTATCGAACTTGGCAAACGTGTTCGAACCAGACCAAGTAGCAGCTCGGCACAGCTGTAAGGCCGAGACTCCCCGGGCAGCCGCCCAGGAAGAACCCACTTTACGGGTAGCCTTAACCGATTTCGGACATGGCAATCCTGCCGTAGAATACGCATGCTGGATAGTGAACCTGATCCAGCGCGAAATCGACTGCTTAGAAGCAGGACACCCAATTTTCTTGGGATCGTAGAGGACAAATAGAGAGTCAGATTTCCTATGACGAGCAGTCCTCTTCACATAGATCTTCAAAGCCCGTACAACATCCAAGGCCTTTGAAGCAATTGAGGAGTCAGTAGCCACTGGCACCACAATAGGTTGGTTGATATGGAAAGCCGATACAACCTTTAGGCAGGAACTGTGGACGAGTCCTAAGTTCCGCTCTGTCTTCATGGAAGATCAGATAAGGACTTTTGCAAGATAAAGCCCCCAATTCCGACAAGCGTCGGGCAGAAGCCAAGGCCAACATAGTGACCGCCTTCCACGTGAGAAACTTGATGTCAGCCTCCAGTAGAGGCTCAAACCATGCTGATTGTAGGAACTGCAACACCACATCTAGATCCCAGGGAGCCGTGGGCGCCACAAAGGGAGGCTGGATGTGCAGTACACCTTTCAAAATGGTCTGAACCTCAGGGAGGACAGCCAATTGTATTTGAAAGAAGATGGACAAAGCAGAGATTTGGACATTGATGGATCCCAATCTCAGGCCCATATTCACACCTGCCAGCAGGAAAAGGAGAAAACGTCCAAGTTGAAACTCCACCGCAGGAAACTGCCTGGCTTCACACCAAGAAACATTTCTTCCAAATACGGTGGTAATGTTTAGACGTCACCTCCTTCCTAGCCTGAATCAGGGTAGGAATGACCTCACCCGGAATACCTTTCCGAGCTAAGATCTGGCGCTCAACCGCCATGTCGTCAAACGTAGCCGTGGTAAGTCTTGATAGGCGAAATGGCCCCTGCAGCAGCAGATCCTCCCGAAGAGGTAAGGGCCTTGGATCTTCCAGCAGAAGATCCAGTAGATCCGCATACCAAGCCCTCCTTGGCCAGTTCGGAGCAATGAGGATTGCCAGAACTTTTGTTCTTTTTACCAGCTGAAGGACCTTTGGAATCAGAGGAAGTGGAGGGAACACATACACTGACGGGAACACCCACGGTGTTACCAGTGTGTCCACCGCCACTGCCTGCGGGTCCCTCGACCTGGAACAGTACCTCCCCAGCTTCTTGTTGAGGTGGGAGGCCACCATATCTATGTGAGGAACCCCCCACCAACCGGTTACCTTCTCGAACACCTCAGGATGGAGGCCCCACTCCCCTGGATGGAGATCGTGTCTGCTGAGGAAGTCTGCTTCCCAGTTGTCTACTCCTGGAATGAAGATTGCCGACATAGCTACAGCGTGCCTTTCTGCACAGAGGAGGAGTCTTGACACCTCTGACATGGCAGCCCTGCTCTTCGTTCCGCCTTGTCGGTTTTATAGGCCACTGTGGTCACGTTGTCCGACTGCACCTGAACAGCCCGATCATGTAGAAGGTGTGCTGCTTGCAGAAGGGCGTTGTACACGGCCCTTAGCTCCAGGATGTTTATTGGGAGAAGAGATTCTTGATTCAACCACCTTCCTTGGAAGGTTTCCCCTAAAACGACTGCTGCCCAACCTCTTAGACTTGCATCCGTGGTTAAAAGGATCCAGTCCTGAATACCAAACCTTCGGCCTTCCAGAAGGTATGGAAGTTGCAGCCACCAGGGGAGTGAAATCCTGGCTTTCGGAGACAGGCGCATCCTCTTGTGCATGTGTAGGTGAGAGCCTGACCACTGGTCCAATAGGTCCAGCTGAAAAGTACGAGCATGAAATCTGCCGTACTGCAGAGCCTCGTAGGTGGCAACCATCTTCCCCAGAAGGCATATGCATTGATGAACCGATACCCGGGTAGACCTTAGGACATCCCGGACCATTGCTTGAATCACCAACGCTTTCTATACCGGGAGAAATACCCTCTGCACTTCCGTGTCGAGGATCATTCCCAGGAAAGACAGCCGCCTTGTCGGTTCCAGATGAGACTTTGGAAGGTTTAGGATCCAACTGTGCCTCCTGAGCAGTTGTGTCGTGAGCGCGATGGACCGCAACAACCTCTCCCTGGACGACGCCTTGATCAGGAGATTGTCCAGATATGGAATTATGTTCACCCCGTTTGCGGAGGAGAACCATTATCTCCGCCATCACCTTGGTGAAGATCCTCGGTGCTGTGGAGAGGCCAAACGGCAGCGCCTGGAACTGATAGTGATCGTCCATCAGAGCAAACCGGAGATATGCTTGATGCGGCGCCCAAATGGGAATGTGGAGGTAAGCCTCCTTGATGTCCAGAGACACCAGGAACTCCCCCTCCATCAGTCCTGAGATGACAGCTCTCAGAGATTCCATCTTGAATTTTAACTCCCTGAGATAAGGGTTCAAAGACTTTAAGTTTAGAATAGGCTGTACCGAACCATCTGGTTTTGGTACCACAAAAAGGTTCGAATAATAACCCTTGTTCCACTGCTGAAGTGGGACCGGAACAATGATCTCTGACACCACCGATTTTCTGATGGCCTCCAGAAGAATTGTCCTGTCTGCCAGTAGGGCTGGCAAGCCTGACTTGAAGAAGCGGTGAGGCGGGGGATCTTGAAACTCCAGTCTGTACCCTCTGGACACTATATCCAGTACCCAGGGGTCCAGACCCGACGACACCCAGACGTGGCTGAAGTGCCAGAGTCTTGCCCCGACCTGACCTTCCTCCAGGCCGAGCTGTCCACCGTCATGCGGAGGACTTAGGGGTATCAGAAGCGGGCATCTGGGTCTTGGAACCTGCAGGAACAGGTTTTTTTCCTTTGGCACGACCCCCTCTGAAGAAGGTGTTCGAAGGCTTATTTTTTCTAGGCCTTGCGGGCCGAAAGGACTGACGTGGTAGAGGAAAAAGGCTTCTTCGTAGCCGGTGCCGCTGAGGGGAGAAAAGGAGACTTACCCGCAGTAGCCATGGCAATCCACGTATCCAGTGCCTCCCCAAAGAGAGCCTGACCTTTGTATGGCAGGCCCTCCACACACTTCCTGGATTCCGCGTCCGCAGACCAGTTGCGCAACCAGAGACCTCTGCGAGCCCAGACGGACATGGAGGAGATCCCCACAGCCATGGAAACCAGGTCCTTCATGGAATCCACCAGGAACCCTGCAGAGTCCTGAATATCAAGTAAAAATAAATCAACGTCACCTTTGTCCAGCGTAGTCGATTCCTCCTGCAGAGTGATTGACCACCTGGCAATAGCTTTAGCAATCCAAACACAGGCTATAGTAGGCCGCAATACAGCCCCTGAAGCCATGTAAAGGTATTTCAGTGTAGCATTCACCTTGCGATCTGCCGGGTCCTTTAACGCGGTAGATCCCGGGACCGGTAATACCACCTGTTTGGACAGCCTGGAGACAGAGGCGTCGACTATCGGCGGGGACTCCCATCTCTTCCTATCTTCCTCAGGGAAGGGAAAAGCCACCAAGACCCTCTTGGGAATCTGGCATTTCTTTTCCGGAGTTTCCCATGCCTTTTCAAAGACAGCATTCAATTCTTTGGATGCCGGGAATGTGAAGGGGGGCTTCTTATGATCTGTAAAGAAGGCCTCCTCCACCTGTTCCGGAGCCGTGTCTGAAATGTGTAAAACATCCCTAACAGCCTCGATCATCAACTGCACCCCCTTGGCAAGTGATGCCGTTCCCCCTCAACACATCCCCGTTACCGTCTGCAGCGTCAGAGTCGGTGTCCGCGTCATCCTGCATAATTGCAAGTGCCCGTTTTTGAGAATGTACCACAGGGGACCCCGAGGAAGCAGGATCAGACCATACCACCATAGAGGGGTGTGTCTTTAGGGTGGAGGGGTGTCTCTTTACGTAAAGCCGTTTTTAAAACCTGATATACGGGAAGATATTCAGGAGGGGACTGTAGACACTGTCGAGACATTATGGGTAGAAATTGCATGCGGGGAAAAAGGAATAAAAAAGTTAGTATTGGGTGTATGCTATAGGCCGCCTGGTATCAACGCATCTGATGAGGAATTGTTACTAAAGCAAATTGAAAGAGCAGCAGGAGTAGGAGACATAGTAGTGATGGGAGATTTTAACTATCCAGAGATAAACTGGAAAAACGATTCATGTGATACTGCTAGGGGAAATATGTTTTTAAACACACTTAATGATAACTACTTAGTTCAACTAATTGAGGAACCAACTAGGTACAATGCAATCTTAGACCTGGTGTTAACAAACAATGGGGATTTGGTATCAGGTATTATAGTAGGGGAACCCATAGGAAACAGCGACCACAATATGGTCACATTCAATATCAGTTTCCATAAACAGCCCTATACTCGCTCAACTAGGACTTTAGCAAAGCAAATTTTGAAAAGATGAGGGTATTTTTCAGGGATATTGAATGGGAAGGTTTGTTTTTAGGAAAAAAATACTACGGAGAAATGGGAGGTACTAAAATTCCTGCTAGCTAAAAATACACTCAAATTTATTCCTACGAGCAGCAAAAAAAAAGGAATAAAAATCATAAACCGATGTGGCTTAACAAAAAGATTAAGGAATTTATGGGCAAGAAAAGATGAGCATTTATAAAATACAAATCTGACGGGGAAGCAGAGTCATTTCAGCACTATATGGAATGTAACAAAATATGCAAAAAGGAAATAAGAGTGGCTAAAGTAGAAACTGAAAAACAAGTAGCAAAGGAAAGCAAAGCGAATCCCAAAAAATTCTTTAAATACATTAATAGCAAGAGATTAAAGAAGGAGAGTATAGGCCCTTTAAAAGACAAGTTGGGAGTCTTAAGCAAAAATGATAATGACATAGCGGACACACTAAATGAGTTTTTTTCAACAGTAGTTACTAGAGAGGACCCAATTCAGGGACTAACATATAATCTCAATAATGAGAATATCCCACTGATAGGTAGTTATTTAAGCGAGGAAGTAGACTGTGACCGATTAAAACATTTAAAGATTAATAAGTCACCAGGTCCCGATGGTATTCACCCAAGGGTTCTAATGGAGCTTCATTCTGAACTTGCAAAACCGCTATTTTTGATCTTTAAGGATTCAGTAATATCAGGTATGGTTCCCAAAGACTGGCGTATAGCAGAAGTAGTGCCTATATTCAAAAAGGGAAGTAAAGCTGAACCAGTTAATTATAGACCAGTTAGTCTTACATCTATAGTGAGGAAAGTATTGGAAGGTATTCTAAGAGACAGTATTCAGAAGTTCCTTGAAGTCAATAAGGTCATTAAAAGGAATCAACATGGGTTTATGAAGGACAGATCCTGGCAAACCAACTTACTTGGCTTTTATGAAACAGTAAGCGCAAACCTAGATCAGGGTAAACAGGTGGATGTAATCTTTTTAGATTTTGCCAAAGCGTTCGATACTGTACCACACATGAGACTAATCTACAAGCTACAAGAATCAGGGCTAGGAAGCACAATATGCACTTGGGTCAAAAACTGGTTAGATAATAGGGAGCAGCGCGTTGTGGTTAATGGATCTTTTTCAACTTGGACTGAAGTGCTAAGTGGTGTGCCGCAAGGCTCAGTATTAGGACCACTATTGTTCAATATTTTCATTAACGACCTAACAGAAGGTCTAGAGAGCATGGTGTCAATTTTTGCAGATGATACCAAATTGTGTAAAGTTATAAATGCGGAGAGGGATGCTGAGTCACGTCAGAATGACTTAGTTAAATTAGAAGCTTGGGCAGCGAAATGGAGAATGCGCTTCAATACAGACAAGTGTAAGGTAATGCACTGTGGTAACAAGAACAAAAATAACACCTACCTACTAAATGGGGTAAAATTAGGGGATTCTGTACTGGAAAAGGACTTAGGTGTCCACATAGATAGCAAACTAAGCAGTAGTACCCAAAGTAGGACTGCAGCAAAGAAGGCTAATAAGATATTAGCATGCATAAAACGGGGAATTGATGCTAGGGACGAGAGTATTATACTCCCGTTTGTGAGGCCATACCTTGAATACTGTGTACAATTCTGGGCCCCTTACTACAAAAAGGATATCCTGGAGCTAGAAAAGGTTCAAAGGCGGGCGACCAAACTGATTAAGGGTATGGAGACGCTGGAATACGAGGAAAGGCTTGCAAGACTAGGTATGTTTACACTGGAACAGAGGAGATTAAGAGGGGACATGAACATTTACAAATATATAAGGGGACAATATACAGATCTTGCGCAGGACATGTTTTTGGTTAGATCAACACAGAGAACTCGTGGACACTCGCTCAGGTTAGAGGAGAGGAGATTCCACACAATACGGCGTAAAGGCTTTTTTACGGTAAGGACGATACGTGTTTGGAATTCCCTGCCTGAGGGAGTTGTTATGGCCAACTCAGTCAACACCTTTAAGAATGGGTTAGATAAATTCCTAATGGATAAGGATATCCAGGGTTACGGGGCATAGTCACGCACTATGGTTATTATAAAAAAGAGGGGTTAATCGGAACGGCAGTCAGCAACTTCAGTCAAAATTTTATACAAAATAATCGTGCATAGGAGACCACAAATAGGTTGAACCCGATGGACAATTGTCTTTTTTCAACCTTAGATACTCTGTTACTATGTTAGGACTGGAGGACCTGAGTGGCATGCTCAGTCCTAGCAACTCTATCAGAAATCTGAGAAATAGTTCCTCTCAGAGAGACTAACCATTCTGTCTCTCTAGCTGGGATCTGCGCTAAAACAGTGCAATCCTGATTACATGGAATGGAGTCTTCCTGGGAAGATAAATCCTCTGCAGCATATGAAACAGTTGTTGTCACACACACTCAAACACCCCACAAACACACAGGGTATTATGTAGACAGAGTTTCCCCCCCAAGAATGGCAGAGAGACACAGAGATTGGAGCCAACCCACACATAGCGCTATCAAAGGTATAGGGAGTCCCCAACCAGCGCTTACTGTGTCCCTTAATAGGTGACACAGCCTGTTTACAGCCTCCCCTCCCCCCTTCTACAACCCCCTTGGTACCGTACAGATAGCTGGAGATTGCTCTGGAGGGACCTGGATCCACTTGGTAGTGAGTGCAGGCAGGAAAAATGGCGCTGAATGCTGCTGGGCCCGCTCTGAGAAGCTCCGCACCCTCAATGGCGCTGTCTTCCCGCTCACTGAAAGATTATACTGGCCGGAGTTGTGCTGGCCTGGATCCGCAGACCCCGACAGACTTGCATTGGACAGTGTAGGGTCCGGCGCTGGCCCAGGGCGCCCCTCCCAGCGCCGCACCGCAGTACCGCTGAGCCATCCAGGAGCACGGTTAAGACCGCGCTCCTTACCCTCTGGCCGCCTTCTTCACACTGTCCCCCCGCTTGCAAGGGGGGACAGTGACTCACTCGCCACATCTTCAGCTCCCTGAGGGGGTGGCGGACGGCTGCCGGGGCGAGCGTTCCCCTGCAGCAGGGCACGATCAGACCCCTCTGGAGCTTAACGTCCAGTCAGCGGGAGCAGTGGCTCAAGACCCCGCAGGGCGGACACTGCTCCCCCCCTCGGTCCCTCGCTGCAGGGAGGCTGTCGCCAGCAGCCTCCCTGTAAAATAAAAAACTCTGAAAAGAAAGAAAAAAACTTTTTACCTAAGAGAACTCTGTAGAGCTCCCCTAGCTGTGACCGGATCCTCCGGGCACATTTTCTAAACTGAGTCTGATAGGACGGGCATAGAGGGAGGAGCCAGCCCACACTCAAACTCTTAAAGTGCCAATGGCTCCTGGTGGACCAGTCTATACCCCATGGTACTAATATGGACCCCAGCATCCTCTAGGATGTAAGAGAAAACCCCCATAAAGGCCCCTTACATGGCGGGGCGGCAGCATGAGCTGACCGCCCCGTTCCCCAGTAACACAAAGCAAGTGAGTTGCGGCAGTGTGAGCTGCCTGCCCGCTCATTACCTAATAGTAGTGGAGGATATGACGGGGCTTCTCTCAGCAAGCCCTGTACAGCTCCTTCTGCAGCCCCAGGATTAAATCAGCTACTGCTGATTTTGGTCTGTGCCGGGGCTCCTCTCCTGAGCGCCGACAAGCCAATTGCTGCAGTCAGCAGCCTCCACAATCCCGGACCCACGCTTCTTAATAAGCTGGAAAGGGATAGAGTGTAAAAAGAAAAATCTTAAAAAAAAAAAAAATAGAAGTGTGGAGAACTCTCCACGTGTGCCTTCCCGGCTGAGGCACAAAAATACACTGAGGTACCTTTGGGAGTATGGAGGGGGTGGAGAGTTACTAATTTAAATATTTAAATTTGCCTATCCCTGCTAATGCCTCACCCATATCCCAAGAGTGACCCCTAGTGGATGAAAAAGACTGAGGTGAGAGGGGAGGAGAGGAGCTATATACCTGGAGTGGGCGGTCCCTATGGTGTGAAAAAAAAACCTACCTGTCTAATCCTAGGAGAGTGGGATGTAATCCCAGAGAAATGGCTGCCATGAAGTATCGTAGGAGAAATTTCTAGAAGTGGACAGTCCATACAATTAGATATATGTTTGTACAACTGGGCACAATATATGTTAACATGCAGTATAACATTTTAAGGATAGCCCTGCTTGAGCACAAATGACTTAACAAGTACCGGTCTAATGATTTAACCATCTGTGCTTAAACATAGACACCTAAAACCTGGACTGTTAGGGTGCCTTGAGAACGGAGTATGGGAAACACTGTACTACTTCATAACATTCAGTCCACATCAAGAGTATAAAGTCAGGATTTCACTTTGATGGCACGGCAGCAGATTATGTAGTGTGGCAGTGACGTAGACATACTTTGTGGGCCCCATAGCAATATTCTGAAGGGGTCCCTGTCCGACAGCTTGTAGAGAGAGGGATGTAGTCAGGAGACCGCCGGTCACAATACCGCCCCCGACATCCCCCCTCACAATCCCGACAGTCGGTATGCCGCTAACAGGGACTATTCTCGCTCCCCTCCCCAGTCTGCCGCTGGTATCCCATTACCAACCCTAGAGACACGTCTCTGCAGCAATTGTTAATTTTATGCTCCATTGCCCCAGTTCATTTTCTAACATCGCCCCAGTTCATTTTCTAAACAATAGGAGTGCCCTAGTTTATTTACTGAACCATAATAGCGTCCTAGTTCAGATTATGTTACATTGTAGGGCTGCCGGTGCATAGTATGCATCACAGTACCCTCAATTCATATACAGTGTCCTCAGTTCATATTAAACTACACTATCGTGCATCCACTTCATATTGTGCCACATTGCAATGCCACAGTTCATATTATGTAACGTTATAATGGCCTCCAGTTCATTTTATACCACACTATAATTAGCAGGTCCAGGGTCATAACTATATCTATTGTAGGCCCAAAGACAAATAATTGTAAGGACCCCCAATGGTGAAAAATGTAACACATGTCCCTCTCAACTCTGGGCCCCATAGCAGCTACACTCCCTGCACCTATGGTAGCTACGTCCTTTTAGTGTGGTCATCTTGGCTTCATGGCTATTGTCCCCGGCCACAGTCCTAATTACTTTTCATTGTTTGTGCTTACTGCCCTTAAGCAATCAGTTTATGCAAGATTTTTAAAAATAATGCTCTGGACAACAGGGTGCTACACACAGTCTTTATTTTCAATTCCTGTTAGTACAAATAACATTACAGTATAAAAAAATTAACATAAACCTACCTAATCAGGTAATCGATAATACAGTCTTACAGCCAGAGCAGCCCTGATTGACTTTGTACCTAAACAAATGCTAGGAACATACTTTACCACAGTAGTCAAAAAGTACAGCGAGAAGTCATTTCGCCATCAGTAGAAAAAGATGCACATTTACTTGTAAGCAAAATCAAGTTGTTACAACTTTTATGTTGACTGTTAAGGGGGGTACACATGGAGAGATCCGTGTTTAAAATCTAAGCAATCTGACTAGATTGCTTAGATTTTAAGCACGGATCTGCCGTGTCTATGCCCCCCAGCGATAGCGATGCGCGGCCCGCACATCGCTATCGCCGGTGCTAGATTGAGCCTGCATGCAGGCTCAATCTAGCGGGTCGCTCACTTCACCGCTGTGTGAAGTGAGCTGCCCCCCATCCGTCCTCCTCGCTCAGCACATCGCGCTGTGCTGAGCAGGAAGAGAGATGTGTGCTGAGCGGTCTGTATTAAGATCGCTCAGCACACATCTCTCCCATCAGTACCCCCCTTAAGTGTATTATATTGCAATATACTAACTGAGGTTATATGAAGTATATTATTTTGAAATGTGTGTGTGTGTGTGTGTGTGTGTGTGCAAGTACATAAAATACACTTTGGTTTTCAATCCACTTAGCAATATGTAAATACAAGTAATAACCAAATTCCGGCCAACATTGCATATCCTTACTGAAAGGCTCCATTGCTCCAAGCAGTTGAACTGTTGCTGCTGTCATATGCAAGATAGGCCTAACGATTTCTCTGATAAAATGAAAAGAATAACTTTGCTTCCATCAGTCATTTCAGAACCAAGTGAGCAAAAATCAGTTTTGTTTAATATATACACAATGGTTCAAAAAGATTAATTCCCTTCTGATCAAATGATAATTAAAGGCTAAAGCAAAGGAAGGAAACTACATGTGCAATGCAAGTGGATATATTGTAAGAGCAATGGCAATTATTGAGATGAATGCATAGATATGAAAAATGCTATTATTGGTTTCCAGCAGTTAAAAAACCCCTGTCATAACACCACCAAAATTAACTTTGAAGATATTATTTTCAATTACTAATATGTTGTTGATGGTTGATTTTCTACAATTCTGTTGATAGGAAAGAAGATTATTGTCTGATTTATTATCTGATTAAACAATTATCCAACTACGCGACAGACGAGACATTTTGTTGCACAGAATGAAAATATAAACAAACGCCCCCCCATAACAAAACAAAACAAAGATGACAACATACACAATATACTCTAGAAAAGATAGTAAATCCAACTGGAAACATACTATATATTCTGGCAACTTGGATGGGCCATCCCCCTGCAGGCACAGCACCATTATTATAAGGCACAACAATTAGGGTTCTTACAGTTTTGGCTTGGTCCATACAATGAAAATTAAGGATTTAGTGTTTTATAAGTCACTTTGGCCTTTGTGATGTATCACTGAGAGGGTCAGCTCTGCCCAGAGATATCAGCAGGCTGCACAGATGCATAGCCGTGAGTGGACTGTCGAGAGAAAAAGGATGCTGCTCTTTTGGGCTTCACACGCTTGATTTCAGTGCCTGGGGAGGGGAAACAAAATGTATGAGTAGTTGAACTATAAGGGGGAATTCAATTGGGTTTAAGGCAGGCATGTTCAAACTGCGGCCCTCCAGCTGTTGAGAAACTACACATCCCAGCATGCCCTGACACAGCTTTAGCATTTTCTGACAGCAAAACTGTGTCAGGGCATGCAGGGATATGTAGTTTCACAACAGCGGCAGGGCCGCAGTTTGGACATGCCTGGTTTAAGGTTTAACAAGGTGAAAAAAAACCTTGCGTACCTCGCACCGAATCTTGGATTACCGCAGGTATGCACGCTCACGATACCTGCAGTATCCAATTTAAAAAAAAATGGCGGCGGGGTTTTCAGCCGTGTGTGGATTAAAAACACAACCCCCTACCCCCCAAAAAATAAAATAAAAAAATGACACTGCATTTGGGCACATACGCACTCACAAAACACTACACACTTACCATTGCTGCAGAAGACCCAGATTCCGACGCTGGAGGAGAAGACATTGCTTCGGACGGTAATTACAGACTAAGTAAACTAACTGGAAGCTTCCAATTTGCTTAATTAGTCCTCAGGGGGTGCCACCAGGGTCCCAGAGCAAGTCCCGGTGATTTTTCCTAAAATTAACGATTTTAGGAAAAATCAGATCTGCCATGGGGGTGTGTGAATAAGACGCGGTCTCATTTTCTCACTTTAAATTGAATAAGAAAAACCCACAGCTGCAGGAAAAAAACTCAGTGCCGTAGGGTTATTCAAATTTCGTGCTGTAAATTGAATTCCCCAATATTTCCTGCAGCCACATAGCAAGCATGGTACCAGTGATTATCAATCTCTACTTCAATCAGATATTGTGCATCATTGTGCCACTGCTCCAAGACATCAAAAGATGTGATTCCAACAAAAATATACTGCACAGCTGACCCACCATCCCACAAAACCAAAAAATATTCTGGGACACTGTCTGGGGTCTTACACATATAAGTTGTGCAGAAAAATAGAGATCACTTGTTTTGGACAAATATTTGGTTCCAAACAGTTTTATAGTATCTTAAAATCTAAATGCATAATAATAATAATAAGAAGAATTTACTCACCGGTAATTCTATTTCTCGTAGTCCGTAGTGGATGCTGGGAACTCCGTAAGGACCATGGGGAATAGACGGGCTCCGCAGGAGACTGGGCACTCTAAGAAAGAATTAGGACTACTGGTGTGCACTGGCTCCTCCCTCTATGCCCCTCCTCCAGACCTTAGTTAGGGAAACTGTGCACGGAAGAGCTGACACAACAAGGAAAGGATTTGGAATCCCGGGTAAGACTCATACCAGCCACACCGTACAACTCGTGATAACTATACCCAGTTAACAGTATGAATAACAACTGAGCCTCACTGAACAGATGGCTCATAACAATAACCCTTTAGTTAGGCAATAACTATATACAAGTATTGCAGACAATCCGCACTTGGGATAGGCGCCCAGCATCCACTACGGACTACGAGAAATAGAATTACCGGTGAGTAAATTCTTATTTTCTCTGACGTCCTAGTGCAGGCCTGGCCAACCTGTGGCTCTCCAGATGTTGTGAAACTACACATCCCAGCATGCCCTGCCATAGTTTTAGCATTCCCTAATAGCAAAACTGTGGCAAGGCATGATGGGACTTGTAGTTGTACAACAGCTGGAGAGCCACAGGTTGGCCAGGCCTGTCCTAGTGGATGCTGGGAACTCCGTAAGGACCATGGGGATTATACCAAAGCTCCCAAACGGGCGGGAGAGTGCGGATGACTCTGCAGCACCGAATGAGCAAACTCAAGGTCCTCCTCGGCCAGGGTATCAAACTTGTAGAATTTTGCAAACGTGTTTGATCCCGACCAGGTAGCAGCTCGGCAAAGTTGTAAAGCCGAGACCCCTCGGGCAGCCGCCCAAGAAGAGCCCACCTTCCTCGTGGAATGGGCTTTTACTGATTTAGGATGCGGCAGTCCAGCCGCAGAATGTGCAAGTTGAATCGTGGAGCAGATCCAGCGAGCAATAGTCTGCTTAGAAGCAGGAGCACCCAGCTTGTTGGGTGCATGCAGGATAAACAGCGAGTCAGTCTTTCTGACTCTAGCCATCCTGGAAACATAGATTTTCAGGGCCCGGACTACGTCCAGCAACTTGGAAGCCTCCAAGTCCCGAGTAGCCGCAGGCACCACAATAGGTTGGTTCAAATGAAACGCTGATACCACCTTAGGGAGGAATTGGGGACGAGTCCTCAATTCTGCTCTGTCCATATGGAAGATCAGATAGGGGCTTTTACAGGACAAAGCCGCCAATTCTGACACCCGCCTAGCCGAAGCCAAGGCCAAAAGCATGACCACTTTCCACGTGAGATATTTTAATTCCATGGTCTGAAGTGGCTCAAACCAATGTGATTTTAGGAAATCCAACACAACGTTGAGAACCCAAGGTGCCACTGGGGGCACAAAAGGGGGCTGAATATGCAGCACTCCCTTAACAAACGTCTGAACTTCAGGCAGTGAAGCCAGTTCTTTTTGAAAGAAAATAGACAGGGCCGAAATCTGGACTTTAATGGATCCCAATTTTAGGCCCATAGTCACTCCTGACTGTAGGAAGTGCAGAAATCGACCCAGCTGAAATTCTTCTGTGGGGGCCTTCATAGCCTCACACCAAGCAACATATTTTCGCCATATGCGGTGATAATGTTTTGCTGTCACATCCTTCCTAGCTTTTATCAGCGTAGGAATGACTTCAACTGGAATGCCCTTTTCCATCAGGATCCGGCGTTCAACCGCCATGCCGTCAAACACAGCCGCGGTAAGTCTTGGAACAGACAGGGCCCCTGCTGTAGCAGGTCCTGTCTGAGAGGCAGAGGCCAAGGGTCCTCGGAGATCATTTCTTGTAGTTCCGGGTACCAAGTCCGTCTTAGCCAATCCGGAACGATGAGTATAGTTCTTACTCCTCTCTTTCTTATTATCCTCAGCACCTTTGGTATGAGAGGAAGAGGAGGGAACACATAAACCGACTGGTACACCCACGGTGTCACTAGAGCGTCCACAGCTATCGCCTGAGGGTCCCTTGACCTGGCGCAATATCTTTTTAGCTTTTTGTTGAGGCGGGACGCCATCATGTCCACCTGTGGCCTTTCCCAACGATTTACAATCAGCTGGAAGACTTCTGGATGAAGTCCCCACTCTCCCGGGTGGAGGTCGTGCCTGCTGAGGAAGTCTGCTTCCCAGTTGTCCACTCCCGGAATGAATACTGCTGACAGTGCTATCACGTGATTTTCCGCCCATCGGAGAATCCTTGTGGCTTCTGCCATCGCCATCCTGCTTCTTGTGCCGCCCTGTCGGTTTACATGGGCGACCGCCGTGATGTTGTCTGACTGAATCAGCACCAGCTGGTTTTGAAGCAGGGGTCTTGCCTGACTTAGGGCATTGTAAATGGCCCTTAGTTCCAGAATATTTATGTGTAGGGAAGCCTCCTGACTCGACCATTGTCCTTGGAAGTTTCTTCCCTGAGTGACTGCCCCCCAACCTCGGAGGCTTGCATCCGTGGTCACCAGGACCCAGTCCTGTATGCCGAATCTGCGGCCCTCTAGAAGATGAGCACTCTGCAGCCACCACAGCAGAGACACCCTGGCCCTCGGGGACAGGGTGATCAGCCGATGCATCTGAAGATGCGATCCGGACCACTTGTCTAACAGATCCCACTGAAAGATCCTTGCATGGAACCTGCCGAATGGAATTGCCTCGTAAGAAGCTACCATCTTTCCCAGGACTCGCGTGCAGTGATGCACCGACACCTGTTTTGGTTTCAGGAGGTCTCTGACCAGAGATGACAACTCCTTGGCCTTCTCCTCCGGGAGAAACACCTTCTTCTGTTCTGTGTCCAGAATCATACCCAGGAACAGCAGACGCGTCGTAGGAACCAGCTGCGACTTTGGAATATTCAGAATCCAGCCCTGCTGTTGTAGCACTTCCTGAGATAGTGCTACTCAGACCAACAACTGCTCCCTGGACCTCGCCTTTATAAGGAGATCGTCCAAGTATGGGATAATTATAACTCCCTTCTTCCGAAGGAGTATCATCATTTCGGCCATTACTTTGGTAAATACCCTCGGTGCCGTGGACAGACCAAACGGCAACGTCTGGAATTGGTAATGGCAGTCCTGTACCACAAAACGGAGGTACACCTGGTGAGGTGGGTAAATGGGGACATGCAGGTAAGCATCCTTGATGTCCAGTGATACCATGTAATCCCCCTCTTCCAGGCTTGCAATAACCGCCCTGAGCGATTCGATTTGGAACTTGAACTTGCTTATAGAAGTGTTCAAGGATTTCAAATTTAGAATGGGTCTCACCGAACCGTCTGGTTTCGGTACCACAAACATTGTGGAATAGTAACCCCGTCCCTGTTGAAGGAGGGGAACTTTGATTATCACCTGCTGGAGGTACAGCTTGTGAATTGCCGCCAGCACTACCTCCCTGTCCTGGGGAGTAGCTGGCAAGGCTGATTTGAGGTAACGGCGAGGGGGAGACGTCTCGAATTCCAGCTTGTATCCCTGAGATACCACTTGTAGAACCCAGGGATCCACCTGTGAGCGAACCCACCGGTCGCTGAAGTTCCGGAGACGGGCCCCCACCGCACCTGGCTCCACCAGTGGAGCCCCAGCGTCATGCGGTGGACTTGGAGGAAGCGGGGGAGGACTTTTGCTCCTGGAAACTGGCTGTATGGTGCAGCTTTTTCCCTCTACCCCTGCCTCTGGGCAGAAAGGACGCGCCTTTAACCCGCTTGCCTTTCTGGGGCCGAAAGGACTGTACCTGATAATACGGTGCTTTCTTAGGCTGTGAGGGAACCTGAGGTAAAAATGTCGACTTCCCAGCTGTTGCTGTGGAAACGAGGTCCGAGAGACCATCCCCAAACAATTCCTCACCCTTGTAAGGCAAAACCTCCATGTGCCTTTTAGAATCCACATCACCTGTCCACTGCCGAGTCCATAATACTCTCCTGGCAGAAATGGACATTGCATTAATTCTAGATGCCAGCCGGCAAATATCCCATTGTGCATCTCTCATATATAAGACTACGTCTTTAATATGCTCTATGGTTAGCAATATAGTGTCCCTGTCAAGGGAATCAATGTTATCAGACAGGGAATCAGACCACGCTGCTGCAGCACTGCACATCCATGCTGAAGCAATAGCAGGTCTCAGTATAGTACCTGAGTGTGTATATACAGACTTCAGGATAGCCTCCTGCTTTCTATCTGCAGGCTCCTTTAAGGCGGCCGTATCCTGAGACGGTAGTGCCACCTTTTTTGACAAGCGTGTGAGCGCTTTATCCACCCTCGGGGATGTCTCCCAACGTAACCTGTCCTCTGGCGGGAAAGGGTACGCCATCAGTAACTTTTTAGAAATCACTAGTTTCTTATCAGGGGAAGCCCACGCTTCTTCACACACTTCATTCAACTTATCTGATAGGGGAAAAACCACTGGTTGCTTTTTCTCCCCAAACATAATACCCTTTTTAGTGGTACCTGGGTTAATGTCAGAAATGTGCAACACATTTTTCATTGCCGTAATCATGCAACGGATGGCCCTAGTGGAATGTACATTAGTCTCGTCATCGTCGACACTGGAGTCAGACTCCGTGTCGACATCTGTGTCTGCCATCTGAGGTAGCGGGCGTTTTTGAGCCCCTGATGGCCTTTGAGACGCCTGGGCAGGCACTGGCTGAGAAGCCGGCTGTCCCACAGCTGTTATGTCATCGAACCTTTTACGTAAGGAGTTGACACTGTCGTGTAAAACCTTCCACATATCCATCCACTCTGGTGTCGACCCCGCAGGGGGTGACATCACATTTATCGGCACCTGCTCCGCCTCCACATAAGCCTCCTCATCAAACATGTCGACACAGCCGTACCGACACATCGCACACACACAGGGAATGCTCTGACTGAGGACAGGACCCCACAAAGTCCTTTGGGGAGACAGAGAGAGAGTATGCCAGCACACACCACAGCGCTATATAATCAGGGATTTACACTACACAAAGTGATTTTCCCTATAGCAGCTATACAAATACAGTTTGCGCCTAAATTTAGTGCCCCCCCTCTCTTTTTTACCCTTTGAGCCTGGAAACTGCAGGGGAGAGCCTGGGGAGCTGTCTTCCAGCGGAGCTGTGAAGAGGAAATGGCGCCAGTGTGCTGAGGGAGATAGCCCCGCCCCCTTCTCGGCGGGCTTCTCCCGCTCTTTTATTAATATTATGGCAGGGGATTTTTGCACATATATAGTTTATTAGACTAGATTATGTGCTGTTTGCCAATTTAAGGTACTCTAATTGCAGCCCAGGGCGCGCCCCCCCCATCAGTGACCGGAGTATGTGGTGTGCATAGGGAGCAATGGCGCACAGCTGCAGTGCTGTGCGCTACCTTAATAAAGACCGGAGTCTTCAGCCGCCGATTTCCAGGACGTTCTTCTTACTTCTGGCTCTGCAAGGGGGACGGCGGCGCGGCTCCGGAAGACCGAGGCTGGGCCTGTGTTCGATCCCTCTGGAGCTAATGGTGTCCAGTAGCCTAGAAGCCCAAGCTAGCTGCAAGCAGGTAGGTTCGCTTCTCTCCCATAAGTCCCTCGTAGCAGTGAGTCTGTTGCCAGCAGATATCACTGAAAATAAAAAAACCTAATAAATACTTTCTTTACTAGAAGCTCAGGAGAGCCCCTAGTGTGCAACCAGCTCGAGCCGGGTACAGATTCTAACTGAGGTCTGGAGGAGGGGCATAGAGGGAGGAGCCAGTGCACACCAGTAGTCCTAATTCTTTCTTAGAGTGCCCAGTCTCCTGCGGAGCCCGTCTATTCCCCATGGTCCTTACGGAGTTCCCAGCATCCACTAGGACGTCAGAGAAAATAATAATAATAATAATAATGTTAAGGTTATGTAGTCCTTTAGCACAACTTACTGACTTACCATCATCAACATAATCTATAGTAGTGAGGTGTTTCATGCGGTTACACAGGACACTGTCTTGTCTACGTAGTTTGTTGCCTTTCTCAGAAACTTGAGGATTCCTGGGAGCAGAGTCTGCAGACATTAACTCTGTACCTTGACCAAGCTCTATACAATACTCAATCAGTCCACTCATCAGCTCAGCCTGGAATAAGACATCTAGGTTAATGTATTTAATCAATTAAAATTGTGTATTAAGGGTTTTGTTTTTTAATCCCCCAAAAAATAAGACTAACTTACAGTATATGAGGTTCAACGGGGGCAAAGTTTGGTAAGTGTAAAGTAATGGGCAACATTTAACAGCAGATATAACTCGTAATATATTCCTTAAAACAAAATACATGCTAATTATACCTCCAATTGGTCAAAGTAAAACATTTTAATACCCCAGCCATGGACAACTGTACAGCTGACTCCTTGATGGTTTATAAACAGAACTTGACCTACTGTACACAAGGATGGTGATAAAAAGGTTAAGAAATATCACCTGCTTGGAATATATTTTAAGCAATTTGTTAACTTGTGTTCCTTCATTGTCACCATCAAATTCAAGCCATAGTATGTGCTCTTCTTCAGCTGGATATGTGTGATCCCAGGACAGCTCTGAAAACTTCAAACTTATCAAAATATGCTGAGATAAAGAGTAGAAAAGACCTCATTAGTAAAAGGGTGGAATTACCATAATAATAATAATAATAATAATAATAATAATAAGTTTGAATTTATTTTGAAAATTATATGGACTACACTATAATTAAAATGTTAAAACACATTAAAGTGAGGACAATATACACCATAAAATAAAATAATGTGTAAAGTCTGCGAAATATTACAATAAATAAAATTACATTTTATTTTATATTATCTATATATATCTATATATCTATATATATCTATATATCTATCTATATATATCTATATATATATATATATATCTATATATATATATATATTTATATATATATATACATATACATACACACATATACAATTTCCAAACAGTCCACACTCTGGCCTTTTGAGTATATGCTGGGGTGACTTCCATATAGTGATAGATAACTCTGACCCATCAGTTCCAATATAAATCCACAACAGAGGAGCACTCACCAGTCTTCAAAGTAGTTTTTCTTTTCTTTTCAACAAATCATGAGTGAAGGGGGTGTCGACGTTTCGGTCCCAGCTGGGACCTTTGTCAAGATCATATGGTAATGTGAATAGCCCCCATTTATACCCATACATGGCCCTCCCCCTAATTATCAAATTGGAGGAATTCCATATAGATACATTAAAATCACAAGTATTACAAAACATATACAGACATGACATACTTACATATAACATCTAGTGTGCAATAATATCATTATAGGAAACATAGATCCACTGTAGAACGCCGCTTAGGATGATACGATAGCGGCAGAAGCGGCGTGCGTTCCACTGCGTACCGCACTTCCGGTCCTTGGAACGCAAGTTCCGATCATATGACCGGAAGTACATAGGTCAACGTAGCTGCATAAAAGTAAAGTGTGTTACCTTAAAGCATCGTGTTTCCGGTCTCTGGAACGCAAGTTCCAGTTGCGTAACCGGAGGTGTAGAGTGTAGCAGTTTGTATTCATAGGCAATATATGGTAACACGGTTGCCATAGTGACCAGCGATCACATTGACAAGATAATGTCTGTAAAAGGAATATCAGTACACTTGTACATTGGATATATGTATCACAGAAGGAGCCATATTTGGCTAATGTTACATGGACTCTGGTATAATCTTTAATTATATTGTTTGGCTATATTATTTGACAAGCTCTAATGATTTTGGGTACAGACACAGACCATCCTATTTTGGAAATCCAGAAAAGCAAAAAATTTAAAATGAAAAATTTATAAATATGAAAATATAGATCATTCTAGAAAAACTCCATATTGGATGCCTTCATTTAGGCCCCGTGGGCGTATGGTGTCCAGTCGGTAGATCCATGATGCTTCTCGTTGAAGTAATAGCTTTGCTCTATCACCTCCCCTTTTCAGGGGTAGTATCCGATCTATAATCATGCATTTTAGTGATGCCAGAGTGTGTTTTGCCTCGTAGAAGTGCCTCGCTACAGGCTTGCCTAAGTGTCCAGCATTTATTGCTGTTCTGATGGATAGGCGATGATTCGCCATTCTGTCTCGGAATGGACGAATCGTTTTGCCCACATACATCAAGGAACATGGGTACATGAGTATGTAGATGATGAAATCAGAGGTACAGCTTACTCGCTGATGAATCTTAATTTTCTGTCCAGTATGTGGATGATGGAAATATTCACCAGAGTTCATACTTCTACATGTTGTGCAGTTTACACATCGAAAGCACCCCTTTTTCTGTGCTGGTAGCCATGAATCATATTCTGGTTTTAGTGGTCTATCAGGTTGCATGAGGATATCTTTTCAATTCCGCCCCTGTTTGAAGCTGATGAGAGGCTTAGCTGGTAAATGTTTGCTAAGAGCTGGATCACTTTTGACCACTGGCCAAAGATTTTTAACTGCTTGTCGTACGACTGGGCCTGCAGTGTCAAATGTTGTAGTGACTACAAATGGATTTTGTAACCTCTGTTGTTTCTTTAGATTTCCAGACGAGAAAATCTTTTGAGCTTTATGTAGACAGTTGTTGATAATCTGTTCACTATATCCTCTCGAGGAGAATCTCCATTTAATTTCTTCAAGTTGTATACTGGCTGTGTCTGGATCTGAATTGTTGAGGAGTACTCGCAAAAATTGTGAGACCGGCATATTTTGTTTAAGTGAACCAGGGTGATAACTTCCAAAGTGTAACAAAGTGTTGCGATCCGTGGTTTTCCTGAATAGCCTGTATCCATACCCAAATTCTGTGGCATAGATGGTCACATCTAAGAAATCTTGTGTAAACCTATTTTGGGTGAATACTTTATTTATTTTACATATTTGCCTATATGGAAAATATAGTATCAGCTGAACTCTTGTTTTCAGCTGAACATGAATTACTAGCACTGACAGATGAGGATGCAGAGAGGGTGCTATCTGAGTTCAGTGACTTTGAGAAATTACCGGCAGAAAGTGCATTGGTTTTGTATCATAAATTATTAAACTTACAAAAGAAGGAAGTGGACCTTCTGCTACATGGGCAATTCTTATTAGACTATTATCGTAAGAAACAACTACCAAGGGGCTTTCGTATAAAAAATACCCCAACAATTGGAAGAAACAATCCAGCCTTTTGCAGCAGATGGTGCACGGTCCTTAACAAATGCTCTTTCGATTTACTTTTGCTTGTAATAGAAGAAGTTGGGGTTGATTTAAAAAAAGTGAGGACTGAACTAGCTGCCTCTCGCTCCACAACAACTGATATTCTACATAGAGATGTGCACTTGAAATTTTTCGGGTTTTGGTTTTGGGTTCGGTTCCGCGGCCGTGTTTTGGGTTCGACCGCGTTTTGGCAAAACCTCACCGAATTTTTTTTGTCGGATTCGGGTGTGTTTTGGATTCGGGTGTTTTTTTCAAAAAACACTAAAAAACAGCTTAAATCATAGAATTTGGGGGTCATTTTGATCCCAAAGTATTATTAACCTCAAAATCCATAATTTCCACTCATTTTCAGTCTATTCTGAATACCTCACAATATTATTTTTAGTCCTAAAATTTGCACCGAGGTCGCTGGATGACTAAGCTAAGCGACCCTAGTGGCCGACACAAACACCGGGCCCATCTAGGAGTGGCACTGCAGTGTCACGCAGGATGGCCCTTCCAAAAAACACTCCCCAAACAGCACATGACGCAAAGAAAAAAAGAGGCGCAATGAGGTAGCTGTGTGAGTAAGATAAGCGACCCTAGTGGCCGACACAAACACCTGGCCCATCTAGGAGTGGCACTGCAGTGTCACGCAGGATGGCCCTTCCAAAAAACACTCCCCAAACAGCACATGACGCAAAGAAGAAAAAAAGAGGCGCAATGAGGTAGCTGTGTGAGTAAGCTAAGCGACCCTAGTGGCCGACACAAACAACTGGCCCATCTAGGAGTGGCACTGCAGTGTCACGCAGGATGGCCCTTCCAAAAAACACTCCCCAAACAGCACATGACGCAAAGAAAAAAAGAGGCGCAATGAGGTAGCTGTGTGAGTAAGCTAAGCGACCCTAGTGGCCGACACAAACACCTGGCCCATCTAGGAGTGGCACTGCAGTGTCACGCAGGATGGCCCTTCCAAAAAACACTCCCCAAACAGCACATGACGCAAAGAAGAAAAAAAGAGGCGCAATGAGGTAGCTGTGTGAGTAAGATAAGCGACCCTAGTGGCCGACACAAACACCGGGCCCATCTAGGAGTGGCACTGCAGTGTCACGCAGGATGGCCCTTCCAAAAAACACTCCCCAAACAGCACATGACGCAAAGAAGAAAAAAAGAGGCGCAATGAGGTAGCTGTGTGAGTAAGCTAAGCGACCCTAGTGGCCGACACAAACACCTGGCCCATCTAGGAGTGGCACTGCAGTGTCACGCAGGATGGCCCTTCCAAAAAACACTCCCCAAACAGCACATGACGCAAAGAAAAAAAGAGGCGCAATGAGGTAGCTGTGTGAGTAAGCTAAGCGACCCTAGTGGCCGACACAAACACCTGGCCCATCTAGGAGTGGCACTGCAGTGTCACGCAGGATGGCCCTTCAAAAAAATACTCCCCAAACAGCACATGACGCAAAGAAGAAAAAAAGAGGCGCAATGAGGTAGCTGTGTGAGTAAGATAAGCGACCCTAGTGGCCGACACAAACACCGGGCCCATCTAGGAGTGGCACTGCAGTAAGCTACTATAGTAGTATGTATCAAGAAGAAAGAAAAAAAAAAAAAAAACCACGGGTAGGTGGTATACAATTATGGATGGACCAGCGACTGCCGACACAGAGGTAGCTACAGCCGTGGACTACCGTACTGTGTCTGCTGCTAATATAGACTGGATGATAATGAGATGAAATCAATATATATATATATATATATATATATATATATATATATAATATCACACTAGTACTGCAGCCGGACAGGTATATAATATATATTTATTATGTACTAATGACTGATGACGGACCTGCTGGACACTGTCAGCTCAGCAGCACCGCAGACTGCTACAGTAAGCTACTATAGTAGTATGTATCAAGAAGAAAGAAAAAAAAAAAACCACGGGTAGGTGGTATACAATTATGGATGGACCAGCGACTGCCGACACAGAGGTAGCTACAGCCGTGGACTACCGTACTGTGTCTGCTGCTAATATAGACTGGATGATAATGAGATGAAATCAATATATATATATATAATATCACACTAGTACTGCAGCCGGACAGGTATATAATACAGGTTGAGTATCCCATATCCATATATTCCGAAATACGGAATATTCCGAAATACGGACTTTTTTGAGTGAGATAGTGAAACCTTTGTTTTTTGATGTCTCAATGTACACAAACTTTGTTTAATACACAAAGTTATTAAAAATATTGTATTAAATGACCTTCAGGCTGTGTGTATAAGGTGTATATGAAACATAAATGAATTGTGTGAATGTAGACACACTTTGTTTAATGCACAAAGTTATAAAAAATATTGGCTAAAATGACCTTCAGGCTGTGTGTATAAGGTGTATATGTAACATAAATGCATTCTGTGCTTAGATTTAGGTCCCATCACCATGATATCTCACTATGGTATGCAATTATTCCAAAATACGGAAAAATCCCATATCCAAAGTACCTCTGGTCCCAAACATTTTGGATAAGGGAGACTCAACCTGTATATATTTATTATGTACTAATGACTGATGACGGACCTGCTGGACACTGTCAGCTCAGCAGCACCGCAGACTGCTACAGTAAGCTACTATAGTAGTATGTATCAAGAAGAAAGAAAAAAAAAAAAAAAAACCACGGGTAGGTGGTATACAATATTATATATATATTATATACAATTATATATATATATTATATATATTAAACTGGTGGTGATTATTATAAACTGGTGGTCAGGTCACTGGTCACACTATCAGCAACTTGCAAGTAGTACTCCTAAGCAGACAATCACAATATATATTATACTGGTGGTCAGTGTGGTCACAATGGCAGTGTGGCACTCTGGCAGCAAAAGTGTGCACTGTACGTTATATGTACTCCTGAGTCCTGCTCTCAGACTCTAACTGCTCCCCACTGTCAGTGTCTCCCCCACAAGTCAGATATACATTATACAGTCACACTATCTATCTATCACTTCAGCAAGTAGTAGTACTCCTCCTAAAGTACTCCTCCTAATGCTCCCCAAAATTACTACTGTGTCTCTCTCTACTCTAGTCTCACTCTCTATAAACGGAGAGGACGCCAGCCACGTCCTCTCCCTATCAATCTCAATGCACGTGTGAAAATGGCGGCGACGCGCGGCTCCTTATATAGAATCCGAGTCTCGCGATAGAATCCGAGCCTCGCGAGAATCCGACAGCGGGATGATGACGTTCGGGCGCGCTCGGGTTAACCGAGCAAGGCGGGAAGATCCGAGTCGCTCGGACCCGTGTAAAAAAACATGAAGTTCGGGCGGGTTCGGATTCCGAGGAACTGAACCCGCTCATCTCTAATTCTACAAGCAGATAGTTCACAACAGTGGTTAAGTAAACTCAAAGATCAAATTGATAAAATACCATAAAGACCTAGTAACATTCAAAAGAGCCAAATTAATTAAAGTTGAACGGGACTACAAGGATCATAGAGTCTATAGGTGGCTCACAGGCAGTGATAATCCAGTGCCCTTTAGACACAGGAATAATAAATATCACTATAACCAGTCTCAACTTGATAGCTTTTCATCCTCAGATAGGGACTCTTTGGACTCCCAGACCGTTGGAAAACCACCACTACCTAAGGCCAATACTCGATCTAAAATCAATAATTCTGCTTTAAACGCAGCAGGTCCCACCTCCGGCGGGGCAAACACAAAAGAAAAAAAGAAAACAACAAAGACTCAAAAGAGTCAGTAATTAATCTATCATCACACAAACTCACTGAACCAGAGATTAGTTTACTATCCAAGGGATTGAGTTTCATACCAACACCTAAATTTGACAAATTCCGTTGGTCAGTTGATAAATTTAAGATAGGTAGAAAACTCAGACTCACTGAAAAATTTCAAGACACCAGCAAAATGAATTACACTAAAACAACATTTAAGAAAAAGAGCACATATGACCCGCCCTCACTAAACCCCAGTATTAAAACTTTCACTAGATTATTGGATCATAATATACAGGAATCACTTACTCAACAAAGACATATGAGATGTAATTTGAAACCTCTTGAAAAAAGAGCACTTAGAGATTTGAAAAATAACCCCCTATTGACAATACGCCCTGCCGATAAGGGGGGCGCGGTGGTGGTCCTAGATACTAAGGACTATGACAACGAGGCACTTAGACAGCTATCAGATAGTGATACATACAAGATACTGGGGGGGTGACCCCACAGTGTCCTTTTAAAAGCGCTTAGACACTAGTCTAGACATTGGTTTTACCAATGGTTGGATTGATACCGATACATTGACCTTTCTCAAGACTGAACACCCTATTTGTCCTATACTTTATCTGGTGCCTAAAATACATAAGACCTTAGTGAGACCACCGGGCCGACCAATTATATCATCCTGGAACTCCCTATTTTCGCCTGTGGCACAATATCTAGATAGTTTCCTACAAAAAAGTGTGAAAAACACATTGAGTTATATACAGGATACTAATGACTTCTTGAGAATGATCAATGCACTTCCGGCCTCCCAACATGGAATTCTAGTAACAATGGACGTAGCGTCTCTATACACTGTTATACCACACAATGAAGGACTGATGGCTGTCCGCCAAGCATTATCTCGAACACATATGGTCTCACCACCAATTGAATTCTTGATTGATTTGTTGGAATTAACTCTAACATGTAACTATTTCCAATATGGCGGCCGATACTATCTCCAAACGGCGGGTACTGCGATGGGCAGTAACATTGCACCATCCTATGCAAATTTCTTTATGGACGCTTATGAAAACACACAGATTTTCCCGCTGTTTGGAGATAGTATCGGTTTTTACCGCCGTTTTATAGATGATATATTTTTGATCTGGACAGACAGTGAGGTGGCACTCCAAAATATGTTGAAGTGCCTAAATGACCTGAATTCTCCTATTAGACTTACTATGGAGTACAGTAGAAAGGAGATTAATTTCTTAGATGTGACCATCTATGCCACAGAATTTGGGTATGGACACAGGCTATTCAGGAAAACCATGGATCGCAACACTTTGTTACACTTTGGAAGTTATCACCCTGGTTCACTTAAACGAAATATGCCGGTCTCACAATTTTTGCGAGTACTCCGCAACAATTCAGATCCAGACACAGCCAGTATACAACTTGAAGAAATGAAATTGAGATTCTCCTCGAGAGGATATAGTGAACAGATTATCAACAACTGTCTACATAAAGCTCAAAAAGATTTTCTCGTCTGGAAATCTAAAGAAACAACAGAGGTTACAAAATCGATTTGTAGTCACCACAACATTTGACACTGCAGGCCCAGTCGTACGACATGCAGTTAAAAATCTTTGGCCAGTGGTCAAAAGTGATCCATCTCTTAGCAAACATTTACCAGCTAAGCCTCTCATCAGCTCAAACGGGGGCGGAATTGAAAAGATATCCTCATGCAACCTGATAGACCACTAAAACCAGAATCTGATTCATGGCTACCATCACAGAAAAAGGGTGCTTTCGATGTGTAAACTGCACAACATGTAGAAGTATGAACTCTGGTGAATATTTCCATCATCCACATACTGGACAGAAAATTAAGATTCATCAGCGAGTAAGCTGTACCTCTGATTTCATCATCTACATACTCATGTGCCCATGTTCCTTGATGTATGTGGGCAAAACGATTTGTCCATTCCGAGACAGAATGGCGAATCATCGCCTATCCATCAGAACAGCAATAAATGCTGGACACTTAGACAAGCCTGTAGCGAGGCACTTCTACGAGGCAAAACACACTCTGGCATCACTAAAATGCATGATTATAGATCGGATACTACCCCTGAAAAGGGGAGGTGATAGAGCAAAGCTATTACTTCAACGAGAAGCATTATGGATCTACCGACTGGACACCATACGCCCACGGGGCCTAAATGAAGGCATCCAATATGGAGTTTTTCTAGAATGATCTATATTTTCATATTTCCATATTTATAAATATTTTTCATTTTAATTTTATTTTAATTTTACATTTTTTGCTTTTCTGGATTTCCAAAATAGGATGGTCTGTGTCTGTACCCAAAATCATTAGAGCTTGTCAAATAATATAGCCAAACAATATAATTAAAGATTATACCAGAGTCCATGTAACATTAGCCAAATATGGATCCTTCTGTGATACATATATCCACTGTTTTAATCGCCAATGTACAAGTGTACTGATATTCCTTTTACAGACATTATCTTGTCAATGTGATCGCTGGTCACTATGGCAACCGTGTTACCATATATTGCCTATGAATACAAACTACTACACTCTACACCTCCGGTTACGCAACTGGAACTTGCGTTCCAGAGACCGGAAACACGATGCTTTAAGGTAACACACTTTACTTTTATGCAGCTACGTTGACCTATGTACTTCCGGTCATATGATCGGAACTTGCGTTCCAAGGACCGGAAGTGCGGTACGCAGAGGAACGCACGCCGCTTCTGCCGCTATCGTATCATCCTAAGTGATGTTCTACAGTGGATCTATGTTTCCTATTATGATATTATTGCACACTAGATGTTATATGTAAGTATGTCATGTCTGTATATGTTTTGTAATACTTGTGATTTTAATGTATCTATATGGAATTCCTCCAATTTGATAATTAGGGGGAGGGCCATGTATGGGTATAAATGGGGGCTATTCACATTACCATATGATCTTGACAAAGGTCCCAGCTGGGACCGAAACGTCGACACCCCCTTCACTCATGATTTGTTGAAAATAAAAGAAAAACTGCTTTGAAGACTGGTGAGTGCTCCTCTGATGTGGATATATATATATATATATATATACATATATACACACACACACACACACACACACACACACACACACACACACACACACATATCTATATATATGCACATTCATAGATTGATAGATCGATATGGATGAGTCCACACTCCAGCCTTTAAAAGGACAACATAGGCGGTGGTCCGCAAGGGGCCACCAGGACCCAATACATACAAGAACCAAGGTGCAGGCACTCACCAAGGAAGAGTTCAAACAGGCGTTTATTGATAACTCACGGACATAGATACAAAAAGTGTCGACGTTTCGGTCATAGCATGACCTTCATCAGGACATCATATAGTACAGTGGCAAAGATGTTGCCCACTGGACCACCATGGTTGGTGGTCCATTGGGCAACATCCTTGCCGCTGTACTATATGATGTCCTGATGAAGGTCGTGCTATGACTGAACCGTCGACACTTTTTGTATCTATGTCCGTGAGTTATCATTAAATGCCTGTTTGAACTCTTCTTTGGTGAGTGCCTGCACCTTTGTTCTTGTGTGTGTGTGTGTGTGTGTGTGTGTGTGTGTGTGTGTGTGTATGTATGTATATATATATGTATATATATATATATATATATATATATATATATCTCTTAATAATAATATCTATCTCCTCAGATGTTCTACAGTCACATCAGTCTTAGAATCAATTAAAGGGTGCTCCCAATGGGCCTAACAGACGTAGGTCCACAAATATATTCAAGGTTCCACAGGATGTGGGGGGCACTCACAAGAGACAAATAGGAATCTTTAAAATTATTTTTTATGTATAAAAAAAAAGTTAAAATCCAAGCCATCGTACAACATTTTGATTCAACAATTGAATCTTTCTCAAGACTGGCTAGGTCGACATATCAAAAAATGGTCCATACAGGTAAGTACTAGCTTAACAAATATGTCACCTATCCATAAAGGTGGGCATCAGGCCCAACCCAGGAATGTGGTGCAATAACCAATTTCCTGGATGGCTGGATCCAGGAGGACTGTACCTCATCTGTTACTTTATCATATGCCCATACGCTCTCATCTTGGTTATTGGGATGACTTAGCCTAGGAATGGCCGCCTAAAAAATATATAACTGATCCTGAAGGCATGCATATTGTGGATGGCCCTGTTTGTAATCTGGATCATTGATTGGTTATTGCGCCACATCCCTGGGTTGGGATGCATACACACACACACACACACACACACACACACACACACACACACACAACATACCATGCAAAGTTACATCTCAGAACAGTAAATTAATATAGCAGTCAAAGAAGGGAGTGGACACAGACAATGTGCATAATGGGGCAGCTCAGATGGTGTAATGATTAGCATTACTGCATCACAGTACTTAGACCATGAGTTTGATTCCCACCATGGCCCTAAAGGCCATACACACTGGACAGGGGGGAAAAGCGCTCAGTGTGTATGCACCTTAACTGTGTGGAGTTGGTATATGCATGGTGTGTGCCTGTAGATGTGGTAGGTAATATAGATTGTAAGCTCCACTGGGGCAGGGACTGATGCGAATGGTCAAATATTCTCTGTAAAGCGCTGCAGAATGTGTGTGCGCTATATAAAGGACTGGTAATAAATAAATAAATACACATGCGAGTCCCAGCACACTATAGTAGGAATGCGCGGAAAACAGATAATATTAACGGATCAACCTAGAGCTGGTGAAACGCTCTTAATCAGGTCCTCATGGGGGAGTATACTTCGAGAAGAACCACCTGGACCGTATAGGGTTGAATTTAGATTCAGTTTACGAGTTTTATAAAAAATAGCAATCATGTTGCACTATCACATTAACCAGAGATTGTCATGCCTGAAAATCAGGACTGGCAGGGTCCATCCATAGTCTTTCTATACAGACCTTTGACAGTGTACATAGACTCACGGCATACTGTAAACTAGATTTATGTAGGGCAGTGATGGGGAACCTTTGGCAGGCCAGTTGTTGTTGAACTACACATCCCAGCATGCCATGCTACAGTTATAGCATGGCCAAATAGCAAAACTATAGCAGGGCATGCTGGGATGTGTAATTCAACAACAGCTGGAGTGCCAAAGGTTCCCCATCACAGATCTAGGGCATCTTCATCTATAGCCCCAAGACAACAAAACCCCAGAGTAAGAACAAAGGGTGAGATACCAGTGTCAGAGAGCACGCAAAGCACCCGAGTCCAAAAGGATTGCACCTTCGGACACTCCCACAATAAATGGCAAAAGGCATCTGAAGCCGACATTTAGGACAGGTGTCAGAGGCCCTTTAACCAAACCTCACCAATCTAGCTGGTGAAAAGTAGATTATGCAGACTAAATAGTTGAATCTGCTGAAAGTGAACATAAGCAGTAGACACATGGGGGCAAGCAAAGAATCTACTCCATTATTCTTCAGACAAACTACCCACCTCCGACTCCCAACTCTGTTGGAGAAGGGGCAGATTACAGGCATAATGGTACTATAATAAAGACTATAAACTTGACAGTCTGTATAGGAACTGTTTACTGTATTAAAAGAAAAACCTATTGAAGAGCCCTTGATGTTTTCATACACATGTACCTTTTCCTTTCGATCTATAACAGATACACCTTCCATGTTAATGGCCACAGATACTGTCTTGCGTCCATTCCTGTTCAGGATTCCTTGGCTAGGTTTTTCAATTTCCCCCATGAAAAAGGCACATCTGATGACAGACAAAACAAACAAAGATCAATGTAGCAAATGTCTGACTTCATTAGTGCTCTTCCTTTTTAGCCACCCAAGATCTTCCTACCCATAATAAGGGAGTTCATGGCATTTCTTCAGATACTCCTTATAATTTGTTGCCTCTCCCTCTCCACATGAAATGTTTTCTGTAACTGTTTTATATGTATTTAGCAGAGTCTGCTCAAAACTTGCTTGCCGATTCCCTCTATTCTTAAACGCAGTCAGCAGCCCATTCCTCTTTTTACATATATGTGATGGAAGAAAGTACTCCAACTTGGGCCTGAAAGGAAGAATCAAGAGAAGAGTTTTCAAACAATGACATTAAGTGGAAAAATAGGAGGAGTCAGTAAAGAAATACTAACTGACTGTTTATAATATAATTATTTAAATCACACACAGAAGCAGAATCTTCTTTCGTGTACATTTTTTATACAGGACTTCAGTTAACCCCATACCCTCCAACTGTACCTTTTTGGTAGGTACAGTACCTTTTTTTATGGTCTGTACTGGACAAAAAGGGCTTTGTACTGATTTTTTACTCTCCAAATTTATATTGAAAGTATAGGAAAGGGGGCGTGTCCACACCACCTTCCACATAAGGGAGCCGATAATGTCAACATTTCACACCCCAGTCTAGTCACTAGACCAGAATGGAGTTAGCAGTCAGCGGGACTGTATGTATTTTATGAAGGAAAGCACAAGTTGGGAAAGGCCAATTGCAGAGAACAGTTTCCTCAGCAGCATTTCTGAATGTCTCCAAAAACATTATTTAAAATAATGTGTACATAAATATACCTTTTATAAAGACACTTCCTGGTCAGATTTCAGATACTCCACCATTTGGATATTTCCTCCATATAATGCCTTACCCTATTATCAACATTTAACGTCAACATTTCTACTGCCTGTCGACAAAACTGTTGGCATTACGATATCAACATTTTGGGGTATATTCAATAAGAGTCGGATCCATTCCGACGTGCATTTGTCGGAATGGATTTGACAAGCCCTATTCAATAGACTGGCCAAATCCGACAGTCGGATTTGGCTGGTGTCCGTGCAGCTGCTGTCAGCAGTTCCCTGTGTGGGAGATCACAGGGAGCCGCACATCACAGCACTCAGCCATGTATCCCAGTGCTGTCCGGGGAGCACTGCAGGGGGACGCCCGTCAGGTACCTGCATGCCCTGCTGCCCCTAGCCCGCCACCCCGCTCCCCATAGCCTGCCACCCCGCTCTCCTGTCTCCTCACCTCAATCCGCCGATCCACATGTTTTCCGACAAGTCGGGAATTCCCAACTTGTCGGGAAAAAACAGCCCATATTGAATAGGTCGGAACACCTTCCGACTTAAATCTGTCAGAAGCTGCCGTCTTTCCAACAAGACGGCAGCTTCCAACAGCTTTTGAATGCACCCCTTTGACTACATTGCGTGTTTGTGTATAATATTATATATATATATATATATATATATATATACACACACACACACACACACACATACATACATACATAAACACACACACACATGCATAAATATACCAAAATGTTGTACTAAAGATTACAAGACCATTTACACACCACACACCCTCCTAAACAGGCAGCATAGTGATAGCACCCAATTACTTAATGTCTCCAGTCACAATATTGATATAGAAATCTTAGATGATGTCATGGATAGTATTCGTAGGATGAATTTTATAGAAAAAAACCTGATGATTCAAAGTACTGAGTATATGTATAAAAGCCAATGATTAGTCAATTGAATTCACCAGAAAACACGTACAGGAGGTTCTCACTCTAATGGTGATGTTTCTCCAATAGTTCCCAATCAGTAAACTATATCAATACTGTGATTGTAGACATTAAGTAATTGGGTGCTATCACTATGCTGCCTGTTTAGGAGGGTGTGTGGTTCAGTTTCTATTCCTGCTTTCAAACTCCAAATCATTCATCAGCCGGCCTAGCTTGTCACATCTATTAATGAGGTGCAAATGAAAACCCTGAGCAATCAATGCTAAGTGCTCGCCCAGACAAGCAGCAACAAAGTTCTACCCACCAGAGGAAAAAAGGACGGATCTATTAAGGATTGGGAAAGTTAGAGCGGATCACACTATCAACATAATGAACATTGCTTTTCGTACTGCCAAGACTGTCTAAGTATTCCAGGGGGTGCACAACAGCAAGTATTGGAACTTTTATTGAACTCTGTGGGGGTGAAGGTGACAACCCCAGTTGTCTGCTGCAGCACCATTGTTTTGAAGCGCTATCTTTTCAATTTTTGTTTTGATACAATTGCAGCTGCGATCGCTATATCGTCCGTCGATTAATCAAACGGCTCATGGAACACTTTATGTGATGGACCCGTTCTACACATGCACAGAATAAGTCCTGCGCAGACGCCCCACCATTGGAGATGTACGCAAACCAGAATTAAAAGGAACTATAGCAGCTTCTTGAATGTGTTATGATTTGTACAATAGAAAATCAGCAGGAAGTGGTAGGTGATTTTTGGTTGATTTCTATGTCTATTTGCAGTCGATGTTGAATGGAACTGACAGACTTTAAAAATCCACCAACATAGACATCGGTTTTAAAATGACTTCTTAGTAAATGCCAATTTTTGTCTCTTAAACACCCCGTCGATATTTATCGATTTTAGATCATTAAAAACCCCCAACAAATGAATGTAATTTTTTTAAATAAAAATCGATCCTTAGTAAATTGACTCCATAGTCTCTATATTTGATTGACAAACCCATAAGCATTACAGGAGCTTGGGCACTTTAAATATAACTCCAGGCCTTTTTTTATGGAGACTTAGCCTGGGCTAAAAACTGTGGGCCCGATTCAGAGTTGCAAGCAATTCTGAATGCGGATAGATCTGGGCGTTATTTGTGGCCTGCAAATGCAACTTGAAGGGTTACTATTGAGTTATACACATTCAGATCGCATCTTGTTTGTGGGTGGATGGCAATGGGGCATTTGCACGTAGGATAAGTCCGCCTGCGTGTAGACAGAATTGAGGTCAGAGGAGAGAGTATGCAGAAATCCACACAACTTCAGCCAATCTCCTGCACCAAGGATAAGGCTGGAGCAAATGCAGATAATAGGGGATGAAGGCTGCTCCAAAAATTTGAGGGCTGGGTGAGTTGGCATAGATGTGGCTGACTGTGATTACAGGTGGATGTTCACATTGACTTTCAATTGCAAGAGGCATCTGGACTTGTGACTGCTTCATGTCCCTCATTCAGGTCTGGTTGTTACTACTCAGACAGCAAAGTGCAAATTATTAATATTTTGCGCATGTGCAGGACCCGTTCTACACATGCACGAATGGGTCCCACAATGAAGCGTTTGGGGTGGGGGAGTCACGGGCTCCATTTTGCAAAATGGAGGTGTGTCGCCGCCGTTTAGGGGGAGAGAAGAGGTCAGGGAGCTCCGTCGTTGGAGATTTCCTGGCCTCTGTGACGGGCGGCAACATGGTAACAAGCTGCCTAATGGTGTGCGAGTGAAGCAATGCCTATGTCCTAGGATGCAGGTCAAATCACTACTGCAGCAGGAGGTGTCTACTAGTAATAAATGTCTCCTGCTGCATTACCATACAGATGTCACGTCAGGCTGATGGTGAGGCTCTGACGAATGGGCGTCAGCTGAAGTCGACAACACAGCGGGTAGGAATCGAGAAGGCCGGATGTAGTTCCTTCTTATATACCTCGGTGACTAAGAGGTCCAAAAGAAGAATTCTCCGCTAAGACTGGATTGCTTATAGGGTGCTACAGTTGAGGAGCTCAAACAACTACGAACAGAGATGACGGAGGAAAGAATTCTTGATGACTGTGGCTGGTGAACTCTAAAGGAGGATATAGAACGGACGACTAAATACTTGTCAATCGTGACTGAAGAGCTCAGAAGAATGAGGACTTGTAAACTGAAGAATGAATACTCGCCAGTCATGGCTGAAGAGCACTGAAGAATGGAGACTTGAAGACTGCAGATTGAGTGCTAAACAATTGTGGCTGAAGTACACTGAAGAATGAATGAGGGGAACACACAGCTGGAGCACCTGCACAAAGCAGTAACAAAGCACTGGCAGCATCTGAATCAAGGCAAACCCTTTTTAAAAGAAGAAGCTGCCCGGGATTGGGTGAATGCTTACATGGACCCCACCATTGGCTTACTGAGATGGGGTTGGTCTTCAACATGGTGGCTCCTAGCACAGCAGACACACAAGAGCGTGGTCCTTTTACCTGCCCAGTCCCCATCACTCCAGAGCCCGCACCAGGCACCACCACCAGACACCTCACCTCAGACTGCAAACAGTCCTCTGCAGCATCTCCCGGACGGGCAGTCTCCAGCCCTAATGCTGGTTTCTAACAACAGAGCTATCACTGCTGCTTCCAAGGATGCAGCAGTGCCAGCAACTCCAACCACATCTGAATTAGCCCCCACATGCAACTCCTAACCAAGCCCTGTTACACAATGTCCTGATTTAGCTGAAGCTTGGAGACCACTGTGGGCTGAAAGGAACGTTTCTCTGTCTTCAAGTAAGATGAGGAAAAGAGACCTACTAAACAGAGCCCCCATCTCCAAGACTCTAGCTGTGAAGACAGCCAAGAGCAAACCAATGTCAGACAAAGAACTTTAACTCCACTAAACCCACTGGTTCAAAAGGAGAGTTTGCCAGCACCAGGTTGTATATATATATCAGTGCATATAAAAAGGTTAGCACCAGTTGTGTCTATAAGAAAACAGACCTAAACTTTCAAAGAGTTCAGTTTTAAACCCCTTCCCACACCATCCTGCTGAAATGACAGTAACTGGCCCACATAAAAAGAAGGAAATCCCCATCACTTCATATTAGGTTATGATATAGATCTTCCAAACATATTCAGATCCCATAACACCTGCTACGGGATGTGCAAAGTATCTATTATCGGTACTTTGCGCATGCGCAGGACCCGTTCTGCGCGTACGCGAATGGGTCCTGCTATGAAGGTAGCAGGACAGCAGCAGACTGTCAGTGATTCAGTCTGCTTTTGTCTGGGGGGGATGGCCTCCATTTGTGAAAACGGAGGCGTGACGCCACCGTTTAGGGGGAGTGAAAGGCCAGGGATCTCCATCGTAGGACAGAGATTTCTTGGACTCTGTAATGGCAACCTTGCGCTGCACCTTGAGTGCCACAAGCCACCCGATGGTGAGAGATCTGATGCTGCGTCCTACTCCAGCAGGAGGCGTCTGCTTGTAATAGATACCTCCTACTGCATTACCATACAGCGCTATCACTACTGCTTCCAAGGAAGCAGCAGTGATAGCATCTCCAACCACATCTGAATCAGGCCTAATGTGATAATTATTAGCTAAAACAGACTTGTGAAACTTAAGCTTTGGCTGGATCATATACGTCAGAAAAAATAAGAATTTACTCACCGGTAATTCTATTTCTCGTAGTCCGTAGTGGATGCTGGGAACTCCGTAAGGACCATGGGGAATAGCGGGCTCCGAAGGAGGCTGGGCACTCTAGAAAGATTTAGGACTACCTGGTGTGCACTGGCTCCTCCCACTATGACCCTCCTCCAAGCTGTCAAAGTCAGAAAAATATCCCTATACACGCTGCCATATTTGCACCTCACGCTGGTCCGCGCTGCGCATGCGTGCGCTTTCCCGTGATAGCGCATACCCGCTGATGCGTGCACCCGCTCGCATCGGTATGCGTATTTACGGTAAAGAGTATGTAGTCGTAGCGTGCGACCCAATCGTTACATATTTCCACAATTAATGTAGTTTGTAGATCATGGTCCCTTTGATAGATTCTGAAAGTTTGGTTAATATAGAATGTCCCTGAACGGAGGAATCCCTCTTTGTATTGTACGAAGGGTCTAACAGGAGTCATACAGCAGTGTTTGGTACCCATCGGAAGAGTATTTAAATAGCAATATTCCGGTGTTGGTTTGGAGCGTATTAATCGCTCGTGCGAATAGTTATGGACATAAGAAGTTTATGTCCATTACTATTATTTACTCTTACTCAGGTATGCGGCGGGAAACCTAGTTTCCCACCCACCTGAGCTGTTTGAAATCGTCACAGCCCACCTGTATGAATCACCCTATGACCTTTTGTTATAATGCGAAGCCGAATTCCTTCGTCCAATGGACAATGGGATTGTAGGGACTATGAGATTGCATTGTGTGTGGGGCATAAATAGGCAGGCCGACCATATCCAACTTCACTCTCATCAACGGTTTTCCTGCTGATAATCGGGAGCTGGATATCGAGGCGCATGCGATCATACCCTTTGTGCGTAAGTTTCTCTCCGTAATCATTGTCTTACTGTGAGCCAATTTCTCTCATCTCTCTCCATTTCTCTCTCTCTCTCTCCCTTCTCTTTTCTCTCACATCTCCCCTAGACTAGTATTGTATTGTATTAGATAGTATCGTATTTTGGTTAGGAAGTATCTGTTATATTGTAGTGTATCATTTGTACTGTTATTCTCTTTTACAAGTATATTAGATATAATACAGTTAATAGGCTTTGGACCCTAAACCAGTATCTGTGTATTTCCTATAGTTTTAAGTGTTCACTTGAGCGTCGGTGACGCTCAAGCAGCTTTGTAGTTAGTCAGGTTACACAAGGTTGCACTTACACCCTGTATTCACATTAAGGTATTCTGTGTATTTCATTGATAAAAGGTTTAGACATAAAGGTATAGCGTTGTGAGCGTCTGCGCCGCTGGTGATCTCCTCGTGGTCTCGAGCGTCCGCTACGCCATAGCGAATCATTACTCTAGTCATAGCCAATAACGTGCTGTCCTGTGATCACTGGGCCGTGAGCGAACGTGACGCTTGAGCGTCTCGCCTACGGCTGAAGCGATCGTTACGCAACTAGCGTACCCTTACGGTATTTCTTAAGTAAACAGCGTACAGTGTTCTTAGACTTCATTTAGGGTTGTTTATACGACAAAAGAATTTAGCATTGTCAATTGGGGGCTCGTCCTGTCCTTCTCATATCTGCACTAGGTAGATCAGCAGACATTATCCCCCAGCAAAGGGTGGGAGGTTGTCTCGCAGTGCTGACGGGATAAGCGTCTGCTTCGCTTAGATAAAGAGTGCTGAAGGAATCCGGGAACCGGAAGTAGGAACAAAACACTTGTGTCTTTTAAAAAACTGTTTATTTCTCTTCTGTCTTGCGTATACACGCACGCATACATATATATCTGCATTTCTTTTTCAATTTCGTATATCACTATTCCTGTTTGCCAATTTTTATAGTTGATAGAAAGTGCTAAAAGAGATTTGCTGTTATTTCATAGTAGAGGTAATAGTTAAAGTATAGACCAACACACGGCTTGTCTGGGAGATAAGGCAGTCAGTGTGGTGTGCGGTAGATGATCAGGGATCATCTACATTGATAAAAGTAGAAATTGTGTTACGGTGGATCTTTTGTTTTGCGTACACGTGTCTCTAACAAAGACTAGCGTACGCAATCCAAAGGCAGACGCACGCAGCGTACATTACGCAACGTAGCGTCCGGTTACGCCCACGTAGCTCAAGTTGTGATAAGGCGATAAGTAACGCAAAGGCGATAAGTAACGCACAGCGGTAGATAACGCGACGCGGTAAATAACGCAAATCTATTTTTGGAAAATTTGAAATTTAGTTTAACAGATCCTGCTCCTAATTGGTAACACAGCTGGACTAAAGAAAATTTCTGCGCAGAAATAGATATAGAAACGAAAGTGTACATGTGTTGAGTGAGTGTGTTTTTGTATACATAAGTTTATATAACTTAGAGGTTGAACCAAAAAGAAATCGGGTACTCGTAAAGGACATACGTGTAAGGGACATATACGGTGGCTAGGGAGGCATCCCTGGTTAAATAATATTTGAGCATTAGAGTATAGCGGACCACAAGGTAACAAGACCAGGAGGTCACAAGGTACAAGACCAGGAGGTCATAAGGTACAAGAAGGTCCGCTATAAAGGTACAAGAAGCACAACCCCGGGGGTTGGTGCTAAAACCCATATAGGCCATTGGAAGCTCTGGCTGAAGGAATTCGCAGCCGCAATTTTCGATTCCATTGATCTCTCAGTACATAACAAGTAGTGCTTATGTACTGAACGATTGTACCGCACGTAATTGTGTGCAGTAGTTAGTAATCTGACCTAATACCATTAGAGTAAAGTGGTCACAAACGCTATTTGTACATTCTGACGTGATTTGTGTAATTTTTTATTTTTAAAGGGAAGTTCGCTGGTCACTCAGGAACTACCTAACAACCCCACCTTTACTGGAAAGAGTAAGTGTCCTTCGGGTAACCCTCGTATGTTCCAGTAAACAGAAGGTTTTTGGTAGGGCCCTGTATCGAGTACGCCAGCACCATATCGGTGTGATCAGGTCGTATTGGTCGAGGTGGGCGAGTGAGTGGGGTACTCGGTAAACCGCCACCGCCGGCCTAGTTTGAATAATTTGGTTTGCTGTAAGGGTTCGCTGAAGACCGTGATATAAAGATCAAAGGAGTAGTAAGCAACACCTGCAGATTATGGGGGCCAATTGTTCAGGTAGGGGGCGATCAACCTCGGTTTGGGTTGATTCAGAGAACCGACCAGTCGGGTCGGCAAGGTACATCATGTGTGAAAAATACGGAAGTCACACAGAGGTTTTATGTGATGAATGGGAGAGAATGACTGTACAAGACAGGGAGAAATTCCCAAGAATAGGTAGCTTCAGTCCAGAAGTGTTACAAAATTTAAGGAGGAGGATATGTCTCATAAAATCAACAAAGAGACGAATTCAGCATCATGATTATTTACAGTTGTGGCAACAGGAAGGTGAGATACAGAGAGGTTTGGCTCTGGCGGCGGGATCTGGGGCAGTCAGGAAACTGATAGCCACAGCCCCGCCACCACCATACATAGCAGGAGAGAAGTTGATTACGGAGAGAAACGCACTGGGTTGTAAAACACAAACACTTAGTAACCCTGTAAATGTTAATGATGTTAACCAAGTAACCCATGCAATTATTAACCCGTGCAAGTTGTACCCTGTTTTGAACTTTCCTCAGGAGTGTGATCAAGAAGACGATTCGGCAACAATTTCAGCTCTCTCTCTCGCAGCCACCATAGCAGAGACCACAGTAGGCACAGCAACACCCACGAGATTAGCGAAGGCCCCTAGCGGAGGGATAGGTGAGGTCGTGTCAACGGGTAAGTACGGCACCATGCATTATACTGAAACAATTTCACCACAAGTTGTAGAATCTACACAGAATGAGGTTGTTAGAGTTAACCCTGTTAGAGTAATAGCAGTTCCCAATGGGAAAACAGATGTATCAGGAGCCACTCCCATAAGGAACATTGCCATGTACACTCCATTTTCCCGAATGGAATTAAGAACAATAGTGTCCGAATTTCCTGACCCCAGGAAAGACTTAGTTGCTAGCCAAAAATACATCAGGGATCTAGGTAACACTGTAGAACCCAACAAGGATTGGCAGATACTGCTAAGAGCTTGTTTACCTTCCAATGTCGACTCAGCTCAATTCTTAGTTGACTGTGCATTGGATAAAGATGTACCGCTTACAGACGTGTACAACAAGGATAATGTAAAAAGGATAAATTTACAGCTAAAGGAGTATTTCCCAGCCGTTGTTAAATGGAACAAGATATTCTCCATTAGACAAAAAGAGTCCGAAACGGCAGCAGAATATTTCCACCGGGCACTATTAGAAATGGCAAAGTACACTGGAATAGAAGACATTAGGACCAACCCAAACCATCAAGACGTAGCAGTATCTGTACTGATGGATGGTTTAAAGGAAACATTAAAGACTAGGGTTCAGACCACGCAACCATGTTGGCGAGGTCTGTCGGTGTCCACATTGAGAGAGGCTGCTATTGATCACGACAGAAACATCACTAGACACAGGGAGTCGCAAAGTGATAAGTTGATGTCAGTAAGTATACAGGCGCTGACCACAAGGCAGCCTGCGTATGTACCACCGAATCCTGTGGGTAAGTCAAGTGTAATAACATGTTTTTCTTGTAACAAACAGGGACACTATGCACGAGACTGTAGAACAAAGAGTGTACAAAGATCTTTTCAACCCCCTAGACAACGACACGACACACGACATTGGGAGCAGGGTCCACAGAGGCGGAGTTTTGAGCCACATACAGGGGAAACAAAAAGATACCCCCCGAACAGAGATTGGCATGCCTCTGGTAGTTCCCAGCTAACTCCCCCACAAGTAGTTGCTGCCAACGGGATTCAGGGAGGTCAGCATACCCAATAGGGGTGTGGCCATACCTGTAATCTGCAGCCAGTTAAATTGATTGCCAGTCTTGGAAGTGAACCAGAGATTGCAATCAATGTAGCTGGTAAAACTTTAAATTTTCTTGTAGACACAGGGGCGGCCAAGTCAGTGATAAATTCGACAGTGGGCATGAGAACCACTGGTAGGACAGTTCCAGCCATGGGAGTAACAGGAGTAGTCCAGCACTACCCTGTTAGCAAACCAGCCGAGATTACAATAGGGCCTTTGCATACCAAGCATTCGTTTTTACTAGCTGCATCGGCACCAACCAATCTCCTGGGAAGAGACTTACTATGTAAAATGGGTTGCGTCATTTATTGTACTCCTGAAGGTGTATTCTTGGACATTCCTGAGAATCACGCTCAGGAAGTACGAGACATGTTAGACTCCCCATCAAAATTAATGTCACACACCATTATGACAAATAGGAATCCATCCCAAATAGAAGAGATGACATCTCAGATACCAGAGTCACTTTGGACAAAAGATGGACAGGACACTGGATTAATGGCAAACGTAGCTCCAGTAGTTGTACAAGTAAAAGATGGTAGGATAGCTCCAAAAATCCCACAGTATCCTCTGAAGCCAGAGGTGGAGTTAGGAGTTTTCCCAGTAATAGAGCGCTTGCTACAACAGGGCATTCTAGTAAGAACGTCCAGCACAGCAAATAGTCCCATCTTCCCTGTTAAAAAGAGTGGGGGGAGGGGTTACAGGCTAGTGCAGGATCTAAGGGGGATTAACAAAATAGTTGAGAGTCAGTTCCCCGTAGTGCCAAATCCAGCTGTCATCCTAATGCAAATTCCTCCCACTGCCAAATTTTTCACTGTTATTGACCTCTGCTCCGCATTCTTTTCGGTACCTCTGCACCCTGACAGCCAATATTTGTTTGCATTCACATACAGAGGAGTCCAATACACGTGGACTCGGTTACCCCAAGGTTTCATAGATAGTCCAAGTATATTTTCTCAGGCTTTGCATGATTGTTTACAGTCTTTCCAACCGGAGAGTGGATCAGTATTGATACAGTATGTAGATGATTTACTACTGTGTTCAGATTCGCTGGAAGCTTCCCTGAAGGATACGAAACAGCTCCTGTTTCATCTTTCAGACACAGGACATAAGGTTTCCAAAGACAAGTTGCAATTATGCCAAACTAAGGTAAAATATTTGGGACACTGTCTAACACAAGGACTGAGACACCTGACCGCTGATAGAATCCAAGCCATTAGAGACATGACACTGCCACAAACCCAGCAACAGATCAGAACGTTTTTAGGAATGTGTGGGTATTGCCGTAATTGGATCCCAGGGTTTTCCATATTGGCGTTACCTTTGCAGGAAATGGTCTCTTCAAACAAACCTGATCGGATTTCGCATACAGACGAATCCGAAACAGCATTTGAGAGACTCAAACAGTGCCTAACGCAGGCGCCAGCGCTAGGTATGCCAGACTATGGGAAACCCTTTGAACTATACGGAACAGAAAGTGCTGGTTGCGCAGCAGGTGTACTAACCCAAAAACACGGTGATGCCAACAGGCCAGTTGCATACTACAGCGCTCAGCTAGATACGGTAGCGCGATCCCTCCCCACATGCTTGCGTAGCGTTGCGGCGATAGCATTGCTAGTGACAAAAAGCGAAGATGTCGTGCTAGGCCACAACCTCACAATCCATACACCACATGCAGTGTCAGCCTTATTGAATTCTGCCCAAACCAGACACGTCTCATCAGCGAGGTTTACAAGATGGGAATTGGCACTAATGGCCCCAGTAAACATCACCATAAGGAGATGCAGCGCATTAAATCCTGCAACATTTCTCCCAGGTGTGCCTGGTCAGACACAAAGGGTGGAAGGTGAGAGTGATGGGGAAGGAGGATTTAATACAAAGGAAGATACACATGATTGTATGGAATATTTGACCCAAAATTTTACCGCAAGGCCTGACATCAGTGACAATCCACTGGAAGATGCAGAACTCACGTTCTACACTGACGGTAGTTGTCATAGACAGTCAGACTCGGGAGACTTGTGTACTGGATACGCAGTCGTAAATGACCAAGACACCATAGAAGCGGAACCGCTAGGTCCACCTCACTCAGCCCAGGTTGCTGAACTGGTCGCCCTAACCAGAGCATGTGAATTGGCTAAGGGTAAGTCAGCCAATATCTACACCGATTCTAGATACGCCTTCGGGGTAGTACATGATTTCGGAGCCCTATGGCGCCTCAGAAATTTCATGACGGCAGCTGGTACACCGATAGCGCATGCAGCTTATATAAAAAGGCTTCTAACAGCGATACAGGAACCCGACAGAGTGGCTGTTATCAAATGTAAAGCACATACATATAGTCAAGACCCAGTGTCACTTGGTAACAGCCGAGCAGACGAAGCAGCTAAGCTTGCAGCTGCTACCCCCATACAGACAGACACCACACAACTGATGGTATTTAATACCATCAACACACAGAAGTTGTGTGAGATGCAGAATTTGTGTTCCACACAGGAAAAGGCAGTCTGGAAGGCAAAGGGATATGGCCAGGAGTCCTCAGGGCTCTGGACGGATGGACATGGTAAACCAGTGGCCCCCAGGACATACCTTCCATGTCTGGCTGAAGCAGCTCACGGGCTGACTCATCTAGGCAAGGAGGGGATGTGCAAATTGGTAAGAGCATACTGGTGCGCCCCAGGATTCTCCTCTCATGCGGGTAAAAGAGCAATGTCATGCCTTACCTGTCTGAGAAAGAATATTGGAAAAGCAATACCTACAGAACCATCCCATATCCCACCTGCCGGCGGCCCTTTCCAGGTAATACAAATTGACTTCATTCAATTACCCCCATGTCGAAATTTGAAATATGTACTTGTTTGTATAGATGTTTTCTCGAATTGGGTCGAAGCATTTCCAGCAGCTACAAATACCGCTATGTTTACAGCTAAGAAAATTGTGCAGGAATTTGTATGTAGATATGGTATCCCTAGAATCATTGAAAGTGATAGGGGTACCCATTTTACCGGTGATGTCTTTCAAGGAATGTGTAAATTAATGGGTATTGATAGCAAGCTGCACACTCCGTACCGTCCACAGGCGAGTGCGAAGGTCGAAAGAGTGAACAGCACTATTAAAAATAAATTGAGTAAAGTAATGGCAGAGACAGGATTGACGTGGCCAGAAGCTTTACCCATTGTTTTGTATAGCATCAGAACCACTCCCAGGTCCCCTCTTAACCTGTCCCCTTTTGAAATTCTGTTTGGTCGACAACCGCATGTCATGATTAACCCTCAGGATGATTTGAAATGTAACAATGAAGTGACTGTAAAATACTTGATTAACATGAGTAAGCAGTTGAGGAATCAAAATGATAATCTGAAGTTGGTGATTCCTGATTTACCAGATAGTAATTGTCATGACATTGAACCTGGGGATTATGTAATGATACGAAATTTTCTACGCTCAGGTTGTCTTATTGATAGATGGGAAGGACCATACCAGGTCTTATTGACTAGCACCGAGGATCCGGTAGAGGTCATAGACCAAAAGATGGACGATATTCTCCAATTAAAGTGGGAATTTCGTCGAAAACACAATCTCACCCTTGCTGCTGTAGGTAATGAGCTGACTGGTTGGGTGTCATGGTTGAACCCGCGAAATTGGTTCTCCGGTTTAGGAGACTGGGCTCAAGGAGTCATAATGGATGTTGGAAAGTTTCTCCTATGTATTTTAGGTGTTGTTATATCTATTGGATTGATATTTAGATGCGGGCAGGCTTTAATGAGGTGCAAACAAAGTACAAGAGTGATGAGTTTGAGGAGTGAGGAAACTGTAATTAACCTGGATTTGATTTATGACCCAATGATAGAAACCATGATGTGATGAAAATGCGATTATAAGGTCCGTTTCTTTCACCTGTTTTTCTGCTTTTCACCAAGGTACAAAGACCCCCTTGGACGAGGAAGTTGACGAGACGCTATACAGACAACAGACAAGCACCAAAGATGAAGTTTTGACAACCTATGATATGGACACTTGATGAACTTTGCCATGGATCCCCAGTTTCCCTAGTATTTTTAAACTCACGCTAGCCCAACATTTTTGTAAATCTGATGGCACTGACAAAGCTATTTGCTCATGCCCAAGGAGCAATACAGCGCAAAGAAGACGACTCTCAACAGATACCGAACAAAACTTCAACAACAGATGTACATTTCCCTGACATAGAATATCATTGCATTTTCCATAAGTGTTCTTTATCTTCATCTCTACAACCCTCAGGTAATAACACACATAGTATAGGGAATACAGGCACAGATATCAGCAATCACATATTCCCCCATTCATGTATCATCAACTAAAATGTGCTCCCCATTTTGTTCAAAAGCCGAAAAGAGCTCGGTAAAGTTTGACAGCCCATCCACAGACCTGTACCACGGGATAAGAAGGAATTCAAATGTATACTTCGCAATACCTCGAAGCTTGATTTACAACACGTACGGCACGATGATACATGACCCCCCCAAACATGGACTCATACACACATGCTTCTGCTATCTCACTAGGTCATACCCTTTTCACACCTACTCCTCTCTTCTTCCTTACCCAACCATGGAAATGAATTAACCCCTGACTTATATTTTTCTCCTTTTGAAATGTTTTAGAAGGTGGCAGTTATTATTGACTGCCAAAGGGTGGACTGTCAAAGTCAGAAAAATATCCCTATACACGCTGCCATATTTGCACCTCACGCTGGTCCGCGCTGCGCATGCGTGCGCTTTCCCGTGATAGCGCATACCCGCTGATGCGTGCACCCGCTCGCATCGGTATGCGTATTTACGGTAAAGAGTATGTAGTCGTAGCGTGCGACCCAATCGTTACATATTTCCACAATTAATGTAGTTTGTAGATCATGGTCCCTTTGATAGATTCTGAAAGTTTGGTTAATATAGAATGTCCCTGAACGGAGGAATCCCTCTTTGTATTGTACGAAGGGTCTAACAGGAGTCATACAGCAGTGTTTGGTACCCATCGGAAGAGTATTTAAATAGCAATATTCCGGTGTTGGTTTGGAGCGTATTAATCGCTCGTGCGAATAGTTATGGACATAAGAAGTTTATGTCCATTACTATTATTTACTCTTACTCAGGTATGCGGCGGGAAACCTAGTTTCCCACCCACCTGAGCTGTTTGAAATCGTCACAGCCCACCTGTATGAATCACCCTATGACCTTTTGTTATAATGCGAAGCCGAATTCCTTCGTCCAATGGACAATGGGATTGTAGGGACTATGAGATTGCATTGTGTGTGGGGCATAAATAGGCAGGCCGACCATATCCAACTTCACTCTCATCAACGGTTTTCTTGCTGATAATCGGGAGCTGGATATCGAGGCGCATGCGATCATACCCTTTGTGCGTAAGTTTCTCTCCGTAATCATTGTCTTACTGTGAGCCAATTTCTCTCATCTCTCTCCATTTCTCTCTCTCTCTCTCCCTTCTCTTTTCTCTCACATCTCCCCTAGACTAGTATTGTATTGTATTAGATAGTATCGTATTTTGGTTAGGAAGTATCTGTTATATTGTAGTGTATCATTTGTACTGTTATTCTCTTTTACAAGTATATTAGATATAATACAGTTAAATAGGCTTTGGACCCTAAACCAGTATCTGTGTATTTCCTATAGTTTTAAGTGTTCACTTGAGCGTCGGTGACGCTCAAGCAGCTTTGTAGTTAGTCAGGTTACACAAGGTTGCACTTACACCCTGTATTCACATTAAGGTATTCTGTGTATTTCATTGATAAAAGGTTTAGACATAAAGGTATAGCGTTGTGAGCGTCTGCGCCGCTGGTGATCTCCTCGTGGTCTCGAGCGTCCGCTACGCCATAGCGAATCATTACTCTAGTCATAGCCAATAACGTGCTGTCCTGTGATCACTGGGCCGTGAGCGAACGTGACGCTTGAGCGTCTCGCCTACGGCTGAAGCGATCGTTACGCAACTAGCGTACCCTTACGGTATTTCTTAAGTAAACAGCGTACAGTGTTCTTAGACTTCATTTAGGGTTGTTTATACGACAAAAGAATTTAGCATTGTCAAAGCCTCAGTTAGGACACCGTGCCCGGACGAGCAGACATAATAAGGAAGGATTTAGAATCCCAGGTAAGACTCTTACCAGCCACACCAATCACACCGTACAACTCGTGATACTATATCCAGTTTGACAGTATGAAAACAACTGAGCCTCTCAACAGATGGCTTAACAATAACCCTTTAGTTAACAATAACTATTTACAAGTATTGCAGACAATCCGCACTTGGGATGGGCGCCCAGCATCCACTACGGACTACGAGAAATAGAATTACCGGTGAGTAAATTCTTATTTTCTCTAACGTCCTAGTGGATGCTGGGAACTCTGTAAGGACCATGGGGATTATACCAAAGCTCCCAAACGGGCGGGAGAGTGCGGATGACTCTGTAGCACCGAATGAGAGAACTCCAGGTCCTCCTCAGCCAGGGTATCAAATTTGTAGAATTTTGCAAATGTGTTTGCCCCTGACCAAGTAGCTGCTCGGCAAAGTTGTAAAGCCGAGACCCCTCGGACAGCCGCCCAAGATGAGCCCACCTTCCTTGTGGAATGGGCATTTACAGATTTTGGCTGTGGCATGCCTGCCACAGAATGTGCAAGCGGAATTGTACTACAAATCCAGCGAGCAATAGACTGCTTAGAAACAGGAGCACCCAGCTTGTTGGGTGCATACAGGATAAACAGCGAGTCAGATTTTCTGACTCCAGCTGTCCTGGAAACATATATTTTCAGGGCCCTGACAACGTCCAGCAACTTGAAGTCCTCCAAATCCTTAGTAGCCGCAGGCACCACAATAGGCTGGTTCAGGTGAAACGCTGACACCACCTTAGGGAGAAACTAGGGACGAGTCCTCAATTCTGCCCTATCCATATGGAAAATCAGATAAGGGCTTTTACATGATAAAGCCGCCAATTCTGACACTCGCCTGGCTGAAGCCAGGGCCAATAACATGACCACTTTCCACGTGAGATATTTCAGATCCACGGTTTTTAGTGGCTCAAACCAATGTGATTTTAAGAAACTCAACATCACGTTGAGATCCCAAGGTGCCACAGGAGGCACAAATGGGGGCTGAATATGCAGCACTCCTTTCACAAATGTCTGAACTTCAGGTACTGAAGCTAGTTCTTTTTGAAAGAAAATCGACAGAGCAGAGATCTGTACTTTAATGGAGCCTAGTTTTAGGCCCATATTCACTCCTGCTTGCAGGAAATGCAGAAATCGACCTAGTTGAAATTCCTCTGTTGGGGTCTTTTTGGCCTCACACCATGCAACATATTTCCGCCATATGCGGTGATAATGCTTTGCCGTAACATCTTTCCTGGCCTTAATAAGCGTAGGAATGACTTCTTCCGGAATACCCTTTTCCTTTAGGATCCGGTGTTCAACCGCCATGCCGTCAAACGCAGCCGCGGTAAGTCTTGGAACAGACAGGGCCCCTGTTGTAGCAGGTCCTGTCTGAGCGGTAGAGGCCACGGGTCCTCTGAGAGCATCTCTTGAAGTTCCGGGTACCACGCTCGTCTTGGCCAATCCGGAACCACGAGAATGGTGTTTACTCCTCGCTTTCTTATTATTCTCAATACCTTTGGTATGAGAGGCAGAGGAGGGAACACATAAACCGACTGGTACACCCACGGTGTCACTAGAGCGTCCACAGCTATCGCCTGAGGGTCCCTTGACCTGGCGCAATATATTTTTAACTTTTTGTTGAGGCGGGACGCCATCATGTCCACCTGTGGTTTTTCCCAACGGTTTACCAGCATCTGGAAGACTTCTGGATGAAGTCCCCACTCTCCCGGGTGGAGGTCGTGTCTGCTGAGGAAGTCTGCTTCCCAGTTGTCCACTCCCGGAATGAACACTGCTGACAGTGCTAGTACATGATTCTCCGCCCATCGGAGAATTCTTGTGGCTTCCGCCATCGTAATCCTGCTTCTTGTGCCGCCCTGTCGATTTACATGGGCGACTGCCGTGATGTTGTCTGACTGGATCAGCACCGGCTGGTGTAGGAGCAGGGATTTTGCTTGACTTAGGGCATTGTAGATGGCCCTTAGTTCCAGAATATTTATGTGAAGGGAAGTCTCCTGACTCGACCATAGTCCTTGGAAGTTTCTTCCCTGTGTGACTGCCCCCCAGCCTCGAAGGCTGGCATCCGTGGTCACCAGGACCCAGTCCTGTATGCCGAACCTGCGGCCCTCTAGAAGATGGGCACTCTGCAGCCACCACAGTAGCGACACCCTGGTCCTCGGAGACAGGGTTATCAAGCGATGCATCTGAAGATGCGATCCGGACCACTGGTCCAACAGGTCCCACTGAAAGATTCTGGCATGGAACCTGCCGAAGGGAATTGCTTCGTAAGAAGCCACCATCTTTCCCAGGACCCGCGTGCAGTGATGCACTGATACCTGTTTTGGTTTCAGGAGGTCTCTGACTAGAGATGACAACTCCCTGGCTTTCTCCTCCGGGAGAAACACTTTTTTCTGGACTGTATCCAGAATCATACCCAGGAACAGTAGCCGTGTTGTCGGAACCAGCTGTGACTTTGGGATATTCAGAATCCAGCCGTGCTGGTGCAGCACATCCTGGGATAGTGCTACTCCCACCACCAACTGTTCCTTGGACCTCGCTTTTATTAGGAGATCGTCCAAGTACGGGATAATTAAAACTCCCTTTCTTCGAAGGAGTATCATCATTTCCGCCATAACCTTGGTAAATACCCTCGGTGCCGTGGACAGTCCAAACGGCAGCGTCTGGAATTGGTAATGGCAATCCTGTACCACAAATCTGAGGTACTCCTGGTGAGGATGGTAAATGGGGACATGCAAGTAAGCATCCTTGATGTCCAGGGATACCATGTAATCCCCCTCGTCCAGGCTTGTAATAACCGCCCTGAGCGATTCCATCTTGAACTTGAATTTCCTTATGTATGTGTTCAAGGATTTCAAATTTAGAATGGGTCTCACCGAACCGTCCGGTTTCGGTACCACAAATAGTGTGGAATAATAACCCCGGCCTTGTTGAAGTAGGGGTACCTTGATTATCACCTGCTGAGAATACAGCTTGTGAATTGCCGTTAGCACCGCCTCCCTGTCTGAGGGAGCAATTGGCAAGGCAGATTTTAGGAACCGGTGGGGTGGGGACGCCTCGAATTCCAGCTTGTACCCCTGAGATACTATTTGCAGGATCCAGGGATCCACCTGTGAGCGAACCCACTGATCGCTGAAATTTTTGAGGCGACCCCCCACCGTACCTGGCTCCGCCTGTGGAGCCCCACCGTCATGCGGCGGACTTGGAAGAAGCGGGGGAGGACTTTTGCTCCTGGGAACCTGCTGTTTGTTGCAGCCTTTTTCCCCTACCTCTGCCTCTGGACAGAAAAGACCCGCCTTTTCCACGCCTGTTTTTCTGGGTCCGAAAGGACTGAACCTGATAAAACGGCGCCTTCTTAGGCTGTGAGGGGACATGGGGTAAAAATGCTGACTTCCCAGACGTTGCTGTGGAAACTAGGTCCGAGAGACCATCCCCAAATAATTCCTCACCCTTATATGGCAACACTTCCATGTGCTTTTTAGAATCTGCATCTCCTGTCCACTGGCGAGTCCATAAGCCTCTCCTAGCAGAAATGGACAATGCACTTACTTTAGATGCCAGTCGGCAGATTTCCCTCTGTGCATCTCTCATATATAAGACTGAGTCTCTTATATGGTCTATGGTTAACAGGATCGTGTCTCTGTCTAATGTGTCAATATTTTCTGACAGTTTATCTGACCAAGCAGCGGCAGCACTGCACATCCAAGCTGACGCAATAGCTGGCCTAAGTATAATGCCTGTGTGTGTATATACAGACTTCAGGATCGCCTCCTGCTTTCTATCAGCAGGTTCCTTGAGGGCGGCCGTATCCGGAGACGGTAGTGCCACCTTTTTAGACAAACGTGTGAGCGCTTTATCCACTCTAGGGGGTGTTTCCCAACGTGACCTATCCTCTGGCGGGAAAGGGAACGCCATTAGTACCTTCTTAGGAATTACCAATTTTTTATCAGGGAAAGCCCACGCTTCTTCACACACTTCATTTAATTCATCTGATGGGGGAAAAACTACGGGTAGTTTTTTCTCTCCAAACATAATACCCTTTTTAGTGGTACCAGTAGTTATATCAGAAATGTTTAACACCTCTTTCATTGCCTCAATCATACAGTGAATGGCCTTAGTGGGCATCAGGTTTGACTCATCGTCGTCGACACTGGTGTCAGTATCAGTGTCGACATCTGGGTCTGCTTGAGGTAGCGGGCGTTTTAGAGCCCCTGACGACCCATGCGACGCCTGGGCAGACACGAGCTGAGAAGTCGGCTGTCCCACATTTGGCATGTCGTCGATTTTCTTATATAAGGAGTCTATACGTGCACTCATTACTTTCCATAAGCCCATCCACTCAGGTGTCTGCCCCGCAGGGGGTGACATCCCTTCTAAAGGCATCTGCTCCGCCTCCACATCATTATCCTCATCAAACATGTCGACACAGCCGTACCGACACACCGCACACACACAAGGAATGCTCCGAATGAGGACAGGACCCACAAAAGCCCTTTGGGGGGGACAGAGTGAGAGTATGCCAGCACACACCAGAGCGCTATATAATGCAGGGACTAACTGAGTTATGTCCCCTATAGCTGCTTTTTATATTATATATGTATTGCGCCCAAATTTAGTGCCCCCCCTCTCTGTTTTTACCCTGTTCTGAAGTGTAGACTGCAGGGGAGAGCCAGGGAGCTTCCTTCCAGAGGATCTGTGAAGGAGGAATGGCGCCAGTGTGTCTGAGGGAGATAGCTCCGCCCCTTTTCCGCGGCCTATTCTCCCGCTTTTTTCTGGATTCTGGCAGGGGAATTTACCACATATATAGCTTCTAGGGCTATATATTGTGGTATTTTTGCCAGCCAAGGTGTTTTTATTGCAGCTCAGGGCGCCCCCCCCCCCCCCAAGCGCCCTGCACCCTCAGTGACCGGAGTGTGAAGTGTGCATGAGGAGCAATGGCGCACAGCTGCAGTGCTGTGCGCTACCTTGGTGAAGACTGATGTCTTCTGCCGCCGTTTTTCCGGACCTCTTCTTGCTTCTGGCTCTGTAAGGGGGACGGCGGCGCGGCTCCGGGACCGAACACCAAGGACTGGGCCTGCGGTCGATCCCTCTGGAGCTAATGGTGTCCAGTAGCCTAAGAAGCCCAATCCGGCTGCAAGCAAGCGAGTTCGCTTCTTCTCCCCTTAGTCCCTCGCTGCAGTGAGCCTGTTGCCAGCAGGTCTCACTGAAAATAAAAAACCTAAAACTATACTTTCTTTCTAAGGGCTCAGGAGAGCCCCTAGTGTGCATCCAACCTCGGCCGGGCACGAAATCTAACTGAGGCTTGGAGGAGGGTCATAGTGGGAGGAGCCAGTGCACACCAGGTAGTCCTAAATCTTTCTAGAGTGCCCAGCCTCCTTCGGAGCCCGCTATTCCCCATGGTCCTTACGGAGTTCCCAGCATCCACTAGGACGTTAGAGAAACCTTTTACTCTAAAAGGATCATGGCTTCAACAGCCACACCGCTACAGCCCACCAAGAACTTTGGTGATAAAAGGTGCCCTAAATAAAAAGATTGGATATAGGAGGCAGGCACCACATTGGGCCCTCTGCCATGTTTTGAATGTCTATGCAGCAAGAGCGTATGATGCGACCATGAATCATCTTTTACTAGACTTACCTACTAGAAATGCTTATGGATCATTTGTCCTGCAGTGGAAGTGCTCCATCTCCTGGTTCACCTGTGATGCCATCACATTGAAATCTGTTTGATCCCAGCCATCTGCAGCTGTTCAAAGACCGTAGGATGAAGACACCAATTCCAAGGGTGAAGATTTTGTATGCTGAGGAAGTCTGCTTCCCAGTTTTCCACACAGGCTTGAAAACCAATGCGATACCTTAAAATGCACTGCTACAACCAACTCATAATTTTGAAGTTCCGGGGCATTCTCTGTGTCCACTTGGTGAATTACATAAATATTCAAAGTTCCTGTTTATTGGGTTCTTTGATGCTGCTGGAGACCAAAAACCCTGTATCCAAATCTCAGGAGTGATGACACCTCAGCTTAGAAGGCTGGCACCTGTTGGCTCTATTGTCCAGTCTCAGATGGAGAATGGTGCAATCCATGTCTAACACTTAGCTCAGCCATCATCTGAGTGTTCTTTATAACCTTGGGAAATAAATGAAGTCTTGACTAGACAAGTTCTGGTGAGACTTGTCCCATTTCGTTATTAATTAAATCTGAAACATCTTAGAAGGTAATGGTGTAAATTGACTGGCATTGAAGTTGGAAACTATCTTACCTACCTAGGATTTTCATGCAAAGGTGAACAAAAATCTGTATGGGAGTTAGCAGGGACCAGTCCTTGTAGCAAGAGTACCTTGCCCTTTGGCAAGTACACCCTCTGCTGATGGGTGTTGAAAAGGCTACACTGGAAAATTACCCTCTAGGAAGAATCGGGTTGAATTTAATAAAATTGACAGATTTCAATGTTAGGCCTGTCTCTAGAAAATCACACTGCAGCAGGGCCAGATAATCTGCCAGAAGAAAATTCAGACTCCACGACTGGCGTTCCCCATTAGGAAGTATTCCCACCATGCTGGCTGTTTGCCACTTCGTAACGTGGCTGCAGTGTCCATTCTTGTATGAGGGGTGTGCAATAAGTTTCCGGATGTGTAATGCATTGGTTGAGTATACACAATTTGACTGTCTGATTGTAAAATTTAATCTCTGACTAAAGATTACGTGAAATGTCAAGGCACAGAACCGTATATAAGCAGCACTGCACACCGATGAAGTCAGCATGTTAATTTGCATCTCGAACTTGAGCTCACCAGAGGCCACTGGAGATTCATGATCTTCTATGATTATGGGGGTAATTCAGACCCGATAGCTAGAAAGCGATTTTTGCAGTCCTGCGATCAGATAGTCGCCACCTACAGGGGGAGTGTATTTTTCCTGTGCAAGTGTGCGAACACATGTGTAACAGAGCTGCACAAACTGATTTTGTGCAGTCTCTGCGCATCCCAGTATTTACTCAGCCGCTGCAATCACTTCAGCCTGACCGAATTTGACCTCAGACACCCTCCCTTCCAACGCTTGGATACGGCTGCGTTTTTCCAGCCACTCCTTGAAAACGGTCAGTTGCTACCCACAAACGCCCTTTTCCTGTCAATCTCCATGCGAACTCCCGTGCGAATGGATCTTTCGCACCATCCCTTTGCTGACAGGTGATCCCCGTTGCTGCGGTACGTTGTATACGCAGTTCAGACCTGAAACACACAGCAGCGATCAGGTCTGAATTATCCCCTATAAACGAGTAGTCTGCGACAGCAGGCTAGTTTTGACTGACTGAGAACTGCTTTTGGGGAGGAAGCACCACCCCGAACAACTGTTTATGAGTGCTCTGCAGAATATTGGTGTGGCATGCAGACCCTAGAAGACAAGAAGCACTGCAGCTGACCTGTGTCTGCCATCACCGAGGACAATGTTTCTGCCGTACAAGTCATAGTTGAGGTGGATGTCAATGTGACCGTGGCCAGTTAGAGAAAGAGACAAGCATCTCATCGGGATCCATCCGCATGATACGCCATGAAAAGCTTGGCTTGAGCAAGGTTTCTGCATGCCGAGTGCTCCATCAGCTGACTTGAGAGCAGGAGGAGGCTCGGGTGACTTGATGCCACAACATGCTGGCCAGGTTTAATAGCGGTAACTCAAACTCTGTCTGGGAGATTAGTTGCGATGAATCCTGCATCTGCAGTTTTAATAAGAGACCAGACAACAGTCAGCCCAGTGGTCCTCAGTTGGAGGTGCGCCGCCACAAAATTCCTATGCAAATGCAGCGTGCCAAGCAGATGGTGGCTGTTATTGTGACAAAGCCTGGTCATGTAGCTACCATACCACTCATGCAGCTGCGCACCAACCAATTCCTGCCGCATGTACTGGAAGCTATTTTCAAGCATCGTCCAAGAACTCATCATGACAGTGCACAAGTCAAGAAAAGTAGTGTATTTTCCGGCCCATGAACGCATCCCGAGCTTGGTCATCTGCCGTACAGTCCAGGCCTAGCTCCATGTGACCTTTTCATGTTCCCACAAATCAAGCGGAGAATGCGCTAAATTCATCTTGAGTCAACGGAAGCTGCAGTGGAGACCTTCACCCAGCATGTAGAAGACATACCTTCTTCGGACTGGTCCAGGTGCTTCATCAGGTGGTTTGAGCGCATGCAACTTTGCATAGACTCCACTGGCGAATACTTAAAAAAAAATGTAATGTTCACTGTGTTTGTAAATATAATACTTTTGTGCATCTGGAATCTTACTGCACACCCCTTGTAAGCTTACACTTTCCCACAAAGCCCGTCACTAAGAGACAGAGGCCGACTAAAGTACAGCACGCTTTCCCACCCTATGCCTAAAAATGCAAAGATATTTACTTGATTATGGCGCAAAAATATTGCCCTATCTATCCCTAAATCACAAGCGCAGCATTACAAGAACATCAGGCAAAATAGTTTAAGGTCAAGGATGTTTGAGGGAGTGGAAAATGGAAACATTGAATATTGAATTACGATATATGCTATAAGGTTAGTTTAGGAAAGAATGAGCAAAGCTGCAGAAGAAAATCATTTTTTCTGATGTTACTTGCCTACTGTTGAAATAATGCCCCTGGTTTATATGTGGACACACAAATTTGTTGGTCCAAAATTAGCCATATACAGGGAAGCAAAAGCTTGTAATATCCAATGGAAGACGTCTGCCAGATATAGGATGTCCTTACTGATGGCTTTGTTCAGAGTTAGAAATAAAATCTAAACAAAGCAGGTTGCTAATACAAACGCATTCATTTTTGTACCTGCAGGGAAAATACTGATTGCTTTTGCATGTAGCAAATACTGGGCAGCTATATTTTTATACTGAAATTTGGAATTAAGCTAGGATACTGCCCTTCCTACCTTAAATCTCTCTGCACATATTAAGTCTGCCGAACCTGCAGTGCAACCTGCTTTTACCTTTACTTGATACACCTCTGAATAAGGCAATCAGTGTTGTCAAGACCGCTGAGAAATCTACAGTGCCCTAGTACTGAGGGGGCTGGGCTAATCCAGTGTGCATGGCTACAATATAAGGATTTAAAAATGGGAGAATGGTAATTGGGAAACATAATACCATACCTTAATGTAGAAGGTGTATGTTTTTCTTGATTATATGGTCCCAGTTCTAGCCGGCAAGCTAGACCACCCAAAAATTCACAATCCTCTACATCACATGGGTACCTTCCTTCCAGGACATTGTACTTTGCCTCGTCATACAGCAGCCGTAATATTTCCTCATTACAAATCTGTACAATCATCATGTAAGAGTTAGATATAAAAACCTATTCCCTCTAATTTTAACTACAAAGCATATAAGGTTAACATATTAAACATACTGCAAAAGAAAATGTCTGATCAGATCCATGTCCCACACAACAGTTAAACAGTTTAAAATTAAGTGTATATGTTTTGAAATGTAATAAACATTATATTTCATATACTTAAGGTTTAAAATATATTTCTGAAGGTGTGCCAAGGATTATAATAAGATTTTAAACCTACCGGTAAATCTTTTTCTCGTAGTCCGTAGAGGATGTTGGGGACTCCGTAAGCACCATGGGGATAGACGGGCTCCGCAGGAGACATGGGCACTTTAAGAAAGACTTTAGGTATGGGTGTGCACTGGCTCCTCCCTCTATGCCCCTCCTCCAGACCTCAGTTAGAGAAACTGTGCCCAGAGAAGACGGACAGTACGAGGAAAGGGCAAGATTCATACCAGCCCACACCATTCACACCGTATAACTTGTGATAAACTAACCAGTTAACAGTATGAAAAAACAACATAGCATCAGTCGTAGACCGATGAAAACTATAACATAACCCTTATGTAGCAAAACTATATACAAGTCTTGCAGAAGTAGTCCGCACTTGGGACGGGCGCCCAGCATCCTCTACGGACTACGAGAAAAAGATTTACCGGTAGGTTTAAAATCTTATTTTTTCTTACGTCCTAGAGGATGCTGGGGACTCCGTAAGGACCATAGGGATTATACCAAAGCTCCCAAACGGGCGGGAGAGTGCGGATGACTCTGCAGCACCGATTGAACAAACCGGAGGTCCTCCTCAGCCAGGGTATCAAACTTATAGAACTTTGCAAAGGTGTTTGAACCCGACCAAGTAGCAGCTCGGCACAGCTGTAGTGCCGAGACCCCTCAGGCAGCCGCCCAAGATGAGCCCACCTTCCTAGTGGAATGGGCCTTGACCGATTTTGGTAACGGCAATCCAGCCGACGCATGTGCCTGCTGAATCGTGTTACAGATCCAGCGAGCAATAGTCTGCTTTGAAGCAGGAGCGCCAACCTTGTTGGCTGCACACAGGACAAAGTGCTTCTGTTTTTCTGACTCTAGCCGTTCTGGCCACGTAAATTTTCAAAGCCCTGACCACATCAAGGGACTCGGAATCCTCCAAGTCTCGTGTAGCCACAGGCACCACAATAGGTTGGTTCATATGAAAAGATGACACCACCTTAAACAAAAATTGAGGACGGGCCCGCAATTCCGCTCTATCCATATGGAAAACTAGATAGGGGCTTTTATGAGACAAAGCCGCCAATTCCTACACTCGCCTAGCCGAAGCCAAGGCTAACAACATGACCACTTTCCAAGTGAGATATTTTAACTCCACCGTTTTAAGTGGTTCAAACCAGTGCGACTTAAGGAAACTCACACCACGTTAAGGTCCCAAGGCGCCACCGGAGGTACAAAAGGAGGCTGAATATGCAGCACTCCCTTCACAAAAGTCTGTACTTCTGGGAGAGAAGCCAATTCTTTTTGAAAGAAAATGGATACGGACGAAATCTGAACCTTAATGGAGCCTAATTTTAGGCCCAAATCCACTCCAGTCTGTAGGAAGTGAAGGAAACGGCCCAGATGGAATTCTTCCATGGGAGCATTCCTGGCCTCACACCAAGAAACATATTTTCCCCATATACGGTGATAATGTTTAGCTGTCCCTTCCTTCCTAGCCTTTATCAGAGTAGGAATGACATCATCCGGAATGCCCTTTTCCGCTAGGATCCGGCGTTCAACCGCCATGCCGTCAAACGCAGCCGCGGTAAGTCTTGGTACAGACAGGGCCCCTGTTGCAACAGGTCCTGTCTTAGAGGAAGAGGCCACGGATCTTCTGTGAGCATCTCCTGCAGATCCGGATACCAGGCCCTTCGTGGCCAATCTGGAACAATGAGAATTGTCTGTACTCCTCTTTTCCTCATTATTCTCAACACCTTTGGAATGAGAGGAAGAGGAGGAAACACATAGACCGACTGGAACACCCACGGTGTCACTAGGGCATCCACCGCTACCGCCTGAGGGTCTCTTGACCTGGCGCAATACCTCTGCAGCTTTTTGTTGAGGCGGGACGCCATCATGTCTTATCTGGGGCAGTCCCCACTGACTTGCAATCTGTGCGAAGACTTCCCGATGAAGTCCCCACTCTCCTGGATGCAGGTCGTGCCTGCTGAGGAAGTCTGCTTCCCAGTTGTCCACTCCCGGAATGAACACTGCTGACAGTGCGCTTACATGATTTTCCGCCCAGCGAAGAATCCTGGTGGCTTCCGCCATTGCCACTCTGGTCTTTGTGCCGCCCTGCGGTGATGTTGTCTGACTGGATCAGAACTGGTAAGTCGCGAAGCAAGGTTTCTGCTTGACGAAGGGCGTTGTACATGGCCCTCAGCTCCAGGACGTTGATGTGAAGACAAGTTTCTTGACTTGACCAAAGACCCTGGAAGTTTCTTCCTTGTGTGACTGCTCCCCAACCTCGGAGGCTCACGTCCGTGGTCACCAGAACCCAGTCCTGAATGCCGAACCTGCGGCCCTCTAGAAGGTGAGCACTCTGCAGCCACCACAGGAGAGATACCCTGGCCCTGGGGGACAATGTGATCAACTGATGAATCTGTAGATGTGACCCGGACCGCTTGTCCAGTAGGTCCCATTGGAAGGTCCTCGCATGGAACCTGCCGAACGGAATGGCCTCGTAAGACGCCACCATCTTTCCCAGGACTCGAGTGCAGTGATGCACTGACACCTGTTTTGGTTTCAATAGGTTCCTGACCAGAGTCATGAGTTCTTGAGCCTTTTCCGTTGGAAGATAAACCCTTTTCTGGTCCGTATCCAGAATCATGCCCAAGAAGGTCAGACGAGTCGTAGGAACCAGCTGCGACTTTGGGATATTGAGAATCCAGCCGTGTTGCTGTAACACTCTCAGTGAAAGTGACACACTGCTCAGCAACTGCTCTCTTGATCTCGCTTTTATGAGGAGATCGTCCAAGTACGGGATAATTGTGACCACCATCATTTCCGCCATTACCTTGGTGAAAATCCCGGGGCCGTGGAAAGCCCAAATGGCAACGTCTGAAATTGGTAATGACAATCCTGTACCGCAAATCTCAGGTACGCCTGATGAGGTGGATATATTGGAACATGAAGGTATGCATCCTTTATGTCTAGGGATACCATAAAATCCCCCCCTTCCAGGCTGGCGATGACCGCTCTGAGTGACTCCATCTTGAACTTGAATTTTTTCAAGTATAGGTTCAGGGGTTTTAAATTTAAAATGGGTCTGACCGAACCGTCCGGTTTCGGGACTACAAACAGGGTTGAGTAATATCCCCTCCCTTGCTGCAGTAGGGGAACCTTGACCACCACCTGTTGAAGATACAATTTGTGAATCGCATTTAACACTAACTCCCTCGCTGAGGGAGAAGCTGGCAGGGCCGATTTGAAAAACCGGCGAGGAGGCACCTCTTCGAATTCCAGCTTGTAACCCTGAGAAACAATTTCTACTGGCCAGGGATCCACCTGTGAGTGAACCCAGATGTGGCTGAAAAGTCGAAGACGTGCCCCCACTGGGGCGGACTCCCGTAGCGGAGCCCCAGCGTCATGCGGTGGATTTTGTAGAGGCCGGGGAGGACTTCTGTTCCTGGGAATTAGCTGTGTTGTGCAGCTTCTTTCATCTGCCCTTACCTCTGGCAAGAAAGGACGCACCTCGTACTTTCTTGTTTTTCCGTGACCGAAAGGACTGCATTTGATAATGTGCCGCTTTCTTAGGCTGGGAGGGAATATAAGGCTAAAAAAATTGTATTTACCAGCTGTAGCTGTGGAGACCAGGTCCGAGAGACCTTCTCCAAACAATTCCTCACCCTTGTAAGGTAAAACCTCCATATGCCTCTTTGAGTCGGCATCACCTGTCCATTGCCGGGTCCATAGGACTCGTCTAGCAGAAATCGACATAGCGTTGATTCTAGAACCCAATAGACCATCTCTTTGAGCATCCCTCATATATAAGACAGCATCTTTTATATGTCCTAGGGTCAATAAGATGGTATCCTTATCAAGGGTTTAAATTTCCGCTGATAAGGTATCCGTCCATGCTGCTACAGCGCTACACACCCAGGCCGACGCAATAGCCGGTCTGAGTAAGGTACCCGAATGCGTGTAAATGGACTTCAAGGTAACCTCCTGCTTGCGATCAGCAGGATCCCTGAGGGTAGCCGTTTCCTGGGATGGCAGTGCTACCTTCTTGGATAAGCATGTCAACGCTTTGTCCACCCTAGGGGAGGATTCCCACTGTATCCTGTCCTTTGGCGGGAAAGGATACGCCATAAGAATCCTTTTGGGAATCTGCATTTTTTTGTCTGGAGATTCCCAAGCCTTTTCACATAACTCGTTCAGCTCATGTGAGGGAGGAAAGGTTATTTTGGCTGTAACTTTGCATCATCATAGTCGACACTGGAGTCAGAATCCGTGTCGGTATCTGTGTCTACTATTTGGGATAGTGGGCGCTTTTGAGACCCCGAAGGTCCCTGCGACATAGAGACAGACATGGGTTGATTCCCTGGCTGTTCCCTAGCTTCCGCTTTGTCTAATCTTTTGTGCAATAAATTTACATTAGCACTGAAAACATTCCACATAACCATCCAGTCAGGTGTCGGCGTTGTCGACGGAGACACCACATTCATTTTCTCCTCCTCCTCCCCCGGAAAGCCTTCTACCTCAGACATGTCGACACACGCGTACCGACACACCACACAATCAGGAGAATCCTCTTATCTGAAGACAGTTCCCCCACAAGGCCCTTTGGAGAGACAGAGAGAGAGTATGCCAGCACACACCCAGCGCTGTATGACCCAGGAAAAAACACAATATGTTTACCTAGATAGCGCTGTAATCTGTATATTGCGCCAATATGTGCCCCCCCCCCCCCTTCTTTAAAACCCTCTTTCACCGTGGATAAGCAGGGGAGAGTCCGGGGAGCTTCCTCTCAGCGCTGTGCTGTGGAGAAAATGGCGCTGGTGAGTGCTGAGGAAGAAGCCCCGCCCCCTCGGCAGCGGCCTTCTGCCCCGCTCAAATATGTAAAAACCTGGCTGGGGCTCTTTGTGTGTATATATATATATATATATATATATATATATATATATATATATATATATACATATATATACATACACAGTGTCCAGCTGTATATATCTATTTTTGCCAGAAAACGAGGTTTATTGCTGCCCAGAGCGCCCCCCCCTGCTCCCTTACAGTGTCTGCCTGTGTGTGCTGTGTGGGAGCAATGGCGCACAGCTTTACTGCTGTGCGTTACCTCAGTGAAGATCTGAAGTCTTCTGCCGCCTCTGAAGTCTTCTTACTTCTCATACTCACCCGGCTTCTATATTCCGGCTCTGCGAGGACGACGGCGGCGCGGCTCTGGGACGGACGGCGAGGGTGAGACCTGCGTACCGATCCCTCTGGAGCTAATGGTGTCCAGTAGCCTAAGAAGCAAAGCCTTGAAACTCACAGAAGTAGGTCTGTTTCTCTCTCCTCAGTCCCACGATGCAGGGAGTCTGTTGCCAGCAGGCTCCCTGAAAATAAAAAACTTAACAAATATACTTTTTCAGGAAACTCAGGAGAGCTCCCTGTAATGCACCCAGTCTCCTCTGGGCACAGTAGTAAACTGAGGTCTGGAGGAGGGGCATAGAGGGAGGAGCCAGTGCACACCCATACCTAAAGTCTTTCTTAAAGTGCCCATGTCTCCTGCGGAGCCCATCTATCCCCATGGTCCTTACGGAGTCCCCAGCATCCTCTAGGACGTAAGAGAAAAATAAAATCTGCAAATGTTAGGGTTAATAAATCTGAAAATGCTAACATACGATATACCGGCGCTGGGGATCCCGGCACCTAGCATAGCAGCGCTGGGATCCCGACCACCAAAATGCCGGCAATGGGGCGAGCGTAAAGGCTTCTTGCGGGCTCACTGCGCTCGCCACACTGCAGACACGGTGGCTCGCTCCGCTATTTAGTCTCCCTCCAGGGGTGTCGTGGACACCCCAAGAGGGAGAACAGTTGTCTGTTTCCTGGCTGTCGGGATCCAGGCGTCGGTAAGCAGAGCGATGGGATCCTGACAGCAGGGATATCGAGTGCCTCCTATAGCAAAGGACTGAGTGATTGCTCAGTATTTAGGAGCGATGGGACTCTACATTTTACTTTATAGTGTAGGTTACAATGTTACAAACTATTCTGGTAATGTCTTTAAGAATTACAGAATACCACTGTACCATGCTTGATCCAAAAAACAAAACAAAAGAATAAAAAAAATTAAAACACAAGAAAACCTCCTCCATGATGTTCTACAGCATAATGATATTCGGAAAGTTTGACAGTACATGTTTATGTAATGCAAATCCCAAACATGTAAGTACAGAAAATGTACTTATTTGGAAATTATTACTAAATCAAGGGTAGTTGTGCGTCTCTGAGGTATAGTCAGATTATTGTTCATTTCAGTTCCCTGAAATACTCCATGGCAGCCACAAGGTATAGGTCAAATCCTTAGTCAGATGAGTAGAAACAGGGGCAATAAATTACCGGACTCTCCCAGAAGATATGTAGTGAACATCTTCCCAAACTGTATTATACAACATAAAACAACACAGATGGGAATATTTGATTGCTGAGTAATTCAAAGGAAGTCACATTTTAAGCAATAATTTAACAATTTCCTTTTCAGCTCCATGGCATTCAAAACATATGTGCCAAGCAAATTATAAAAGAAGCGAGGGGGTTAAGTATAACCAACGGTACTAGTACAAATAAAGTGCAACAAAAGATATTTTATTTAACAATATTTTAAAAGGTTTTCTATTCAAAATGATCATCAGCAGCAGTACATGTCACAACTAGATGCTAAATTCCGGGAAATGTATGAAGCGATGATGACCTACAGTAGCTGCCTTGCCTAAATCGTAGGTCACCACTGCCCACATAAAATATACTTTTATTACTTCTGGCATCTCACATCCATTCCCCTCATTAGCCTGCACAATTACATTCTTGATCCCATCTTGCTAAAACATGTTTGGACAATGCATGTCCTTCACAAGTTCACACAGGAAGAACTAAAAGATATGTTTTGCAAAATTCTTTTGTGCAAACAAACAGATGCAAAAATTGCCTTGAGAAATTCTAGAGTATATAATAACAGGGAGGGAGGGAGGGAGGGAGGGATGCAAGGAAGAAAGATTTCCTGATTAATATGTAGGAAAAAGAAAAAAAGAAAAAAAAGAGAATCCAGAGAGAAGCTGGATGGAAAAACCCCTGTGAAAAATAATTTGTGCCTCCTCTCCAACGATATTTAAAACAGGGATATTGCGCGCCAAATGCGTGTGCCAAAAATATAGGGGCGTGGCTTATGGGGAAGGGGTGTGGCCACAGCATAGTAAAAATTTCACATTACATGGCATAGAAGTGTCCATTATTCACATTACACCACACTGCAGTACCCCTTACACAAATTACACCCCTGTAGAAGTCCTGATACACATTACGCCAGGTAGAGCCCCTTATACACATTAGAGTATGCCAGGTAGAGCCCCTTATACCAGGTAGAGCAGATGACACACATTATGCCAAGCAGAGACCACATTATGCCACATAGAAATACACCAATACACATACAAATACACCAATACACAGGATGCCGACGCCGGAATCCCGAGCGCTCAAAATGCCGGCAGTCAGAATGCCTACCCGCAAGGTCTATTACCACTTGGGGGTGTCCATGGCACCCACAGAGTGGGAATAGAACCTGTGGCAAGGGCAGCGAGCACGCAAGGGGCCTTGTTGTGTTGTGCTCAGCACCCATTTTGTTGCCGGGATCCCAGGGTTGGTATGCAGACCGCCGGGATCCCGGCAGCCGGCAACGCATGCCCAACCCCAATACAAATACACATATAAATATACCTATACACATATAAATACACACATATATACAAATTTAAATACACCAATACACATACAAATGCACATATACAAATTTATATACACCAGTAAACATATACACACATAAATACACTAATACAGATATAAATATACCTATACACATATAAATACACACACACACACACACACACACACACACACACACACACACACACACACAAATTTAAATACACCAATACACATATAAATACACCAATACACATGTAAATACACACATACAAATTTAAATACACCAATACACATGTAAATACACACATACAAATTTAAATACATCAATACACATACAAATACACCAATACACATATAAATATACAAAATTAAATATACCAGTAAACATATACAAATATAAACATACCTATACACCTATAAATACACCAATACAAATCTACACATATACATACACCAATACACATACAGGTATACCATCACACACATACAAATAGACATACAAAAGCTACTACAATACTAAGGGAGCAGGACAGGAGAGAAGAGAGTTGCAGGAAACTGTATAGGGACACCTGCCTCTGCTACCACTGGCTGGAACCTCGGGCGCCACAACCAGACCTACTCCACCTACCCTCCCACGTCACACACAGGCACGGCAACACAACACAGAGTAGCGAGCAGGAGAGGAGACAGAGCGGCATCCGGCAGCTGTCCGGATTCTAAGCGGCAACAGCCTGTCGGTGGTGGGAAGTAAATGATGCATTAATTAAACAAAACTCTCGCAGGCCTCCTGTGACCCACCGGCTGCTTTACCGGCATAGAGGTAAATCTGCTACTGCCAAGATGGCCGCCCCTGTGACACCACCATTATTCCAGCCCTGCCTGCGGGTGTTGCCTGCGGTCCTGCACCCACAGTGCACATACGTTGTGTTCCAGGCACCACTGGCACACATTTAGTTACGGCCTGGACGTCTGGACCTCACCCATAGCAGTCAAACACTTAATCATGCAGCCCAACCAAGGATTCGTAATCAGTCTTGGCTAAAATATTGGCCTCTGTTGCAACTAATTTGGGTGAGTACCCGGAGCGTACAATACCCTAGGAAGGGAGTGAACAACATTTAAGGATTTATCAGTTTACAGCAGTAAATTGAGTTTACTGCAAAGCCACCAACACATACCAAGGAGAACAACTTTACCTGCACACACAGGACCATGAGCACCTATGTTATATGCTTCTAACTGCCCACTGGACTCACACATTTTTATAGGACTGTGTCACATCACAATTATTTACCTCCGATTCATAAGAAAAGGTTTGGGGATTTTAAGACATTCCATGAAATAGGATTTTAATTACCTACCGGTAAATCCTTTTCTTGCAGCCCGTAGGGGATATCCATTTAGTACCATGGGGTATAGACGGGCCCACTTGGAGCCATTGGAACTATAGAAGTTTGATAACGTGCGCTGGACCCTCCCTCTATGCCCATCCTACCAGACTCAGTCTAGGAAACTGTGCCGAGGAGACAGACATACTTCGAGAGAAGGAAATATATCAGGAACGTGGTGAGATTTCGAACCAGCACAACCAGAACAAGAGGAAAGCCATGCTAACCAAACTTGAAAACAGGAACAACAACAGTATTTAAACAAGTAACCATGCAGGAAGAACGAAGCACTGGGCGGGTGACCAGTATCCCCCACGGACTACGAGAAAAGGATTTACCGGTAGGTAATGTAAATCCTATTTTCTCTTAAGTCCTAGGGGATACTGGGAATCCATTTAGTACCATGGGGAAGTACCAAAGCTCCCAAATCGGGTGGGAGAGTGCTGAGGTTCTTGCAGGGCTGATTTACCAAACTGAAGGTCCTCAAAGGCCAAAGTATCGAACTTGGCAACCTGGTCAACGTGTTCGAACCCGACCAAGTAGCTGCTTGGCAGAGCTGTAATGCCGAGACCCCTGGGCAGCCACCCAAGAGGAACTCAACGATCCAACATGCAATTGACTTCTTAGAAGCAGGACACCCAATTTTGTTGGCATCATAAAGAACGAACAACGAGACCGATTTTCTGTGACGAGCAGTTCGCTTTACATATACCTTCAAAGCCCTTACGTCCAAAGACTTTGAAGTAGCAGAGGTGTCAGTAACAACCGAAACCACAATTGGCTGGCTGATATGAAACGCCAACACCATCTTAGGAAGGAATTGCTGACGAGTCCTGAGTTCAGCTCTGTCCTCACGGAAAATCAAGTAGGGCCTCTTGTGAGACAACGCCCCAGCTCCAATACGCGCCTTGCCGAAGCTAAGGCCAACAGCGTGACGGTCTTCCACGTAAGATATTTACAATCTACCTCCTGTAACGGTTCAAACCAGTCCTATTAGAGGAATTTTAGAACCAAATTAAGATCCCAAGGTGCCGTGGGAGGCACAAAGGGAGGTTGGATACGAACACCCTTCAAGAACATCTGGACCTCAGGGAGAGAAGCCAATGGCTTCTGAAAGAAAATAGAGAAGGCCGAAATCTGAACTTTTATGGAGCCTAAGCGTAGGCCCACATCAACTCCTGACTGCAGAAAAAGCAGGAAACGTCCCAGATGAAATTCCACCGTAGAATACGGTCTGCTCTTCACACCAAGAAACATATTTCTTCCAGATACGATGGTAAGGTTTTGACGTTACCCCCTTCGTGGCTTGGATTATAGTCGGGATGACATTATCAGGAATCCCTCTCCTGGCTAGAATCAGCTGTTCAACTTCCATGTCGTCAAACGTAGCCGTGGTAAGTCTTGATAAACGAACGGGCCCTGTTGCAGAATATCTTCTAGAAGAGGTAGAGGCCACGGATCTTTGATTAGCATCTCGAGAAGATCTGCATACCAGGCCCTTCAAGGCTGGTCCGGAGCAATGAGAATTGCTTAAACTCTTTACCTTTTAATTATTTTGAAAGGTTTTGGGATCAGAGGATTGAGAGGAAACAAGTACACCAGCCGACAGGCCCACAGAGTTGTCAGGGCGTCGATCACTACAGCTTGTGGGTCCCTCGACCTGGAACAATACTGCTTGAGCTTCTTGTTGAGTCGAGAGGCCATCATGTCGATTTGTGGATAACCCCACCGACGCGTCAGCCACCGGAACACCTCCGGGTGGAGGCCCCATTGCCCTGGGTGCAGGTCATGTCTGCTGAGGAAATCTGCTTCCCAGTTGTCTACTCCCGGAATGAAGATTGCCGACAACGCCACAGCGTATTTTTCCGCACAGAGGAGAATTCTTAACACCTCTGACATTGCGGCTCTGCTTTTCGTTCCGCCCCGTCGGTTTATGTAAGTCACCGCTGTCACATTGTCCGACTGATCTTGAATGGCCTGATTCTGAAGAAGAGAATAGGCCTGCAGAAGGGCATTGTAGATAGCCCTGAGTTCCAGGATGTTTATTGAAAGAACGCTTTCCTGACTTGACCATCTTCCTTGAAACTGCACCCCAACCTCTGAGGCTTGCGTCTGTGGACAGAAGAATCCAATTCTGAATCTCAAACCTTCGATCCTCCACTAGGTGAGAAGTTTGTAGCCACCACAGGAGGGAGATCCTGGCTTTTGGTGACAGACTAACCCTCTGATGCATGTGAAGATGCGATCCGGACCATTTGTCCAACAGATCCAGCTGGAAGGTCCTCGCATGAAACCTTCCGTACTGAATTGCTTCGTAAGAATCCACCATTTCCCCCAGAAGGTGGATGCACAGATATACGGAGATTCGGGTCGGCTTCAAGACAGCCCAAACCATCGACTGGATCACCATTGCCTTTTCCAAGGGAAGGAACACTGGGGGTCAATCCGAGATTATCGTAGATGTGCTAAATTTAGCACAGCTACGATCATCACACTGACATGCGGGGGGACGCCCAGCACAGGGCTATCCCGCCCCGCATGTCAGTGCTGCCCCCCCCCGCAGAAGTGCAAAGGCATCGCACAGTGGCGATGCCTTTGCACTTCAAGAGTAGCTACTGACCAGCGCAGCTTTAGCGTGCTGGCCGGGAGCTACTCATCGCTCCCCGGACCGCAGCGGCTGCATGTGACGTCACGCAGCCGCTGCGGCCCGCCCCCAGTTTGGTCTGGCCATGCCTGCGTTGGCCGGACCGCGCCCACGAAACGGCGTCCAAATGCCGCCGTTCCGCCCCTTTCTGCCCAGCGACCGCCTCTGCCCGTCATTGAGGCAGTGGTGATCGCAGCGGCCGTCTGGCATGCGCAGTTATGACCCGATCGCATCGCTGCGATAAACTGCAGCGTGCGATCGGGTCAGAATGACTTCCACTATCAGAGACTCTGTGTCCAGTATCATTCCCAGGAAATGAAGCTTCTTTCTGCGTTGGTTCTAGATGAGATTTTGGTAGGTTCAGAATCCACCCATGCTCCAGGAGTAATCTGGTCGTGAAACCAATGTTCTCCAACAACTGCTCCCTGGGCGCAGCCTTTATCAGACGATCGTTCACTCCCTGTCTGCAGAGTAGCATCATCATCTCTGCCATCACTTTGGTGAACACCCTCGGTGCCGTGGAGACACCAAATGGCAGGGCCTGAAACTGGTAATGACAGTCCTGCAGTGCAAACCCGTAGATAAGCCTGATGAGGCAGCCAGATCGGAATGTGAAGGTACGCATCCTTGACATCCAGAGACGCTGGGAATTACCCCCTCTTCCAGACCTGTGATTACCGCTCTCAGAGACTTCATCTTGAGCTTGATCACTCGTAAGTATGGGTTCAATGACTTGAGATTAAGAATCTGTCTTACCGAACCGTCCGGTTTCGGAACTACAAACAAGTATCCCTTGTTTGTAGATGAGGTGGAACTGGAACAATGACCTGGGTCTGTAACAGTTTTTGAATGGCTTCTTGTAAGGTTATTCTTGTTTCCTGTGAAACTGGTAAGCCTGATTTGAAGAATCTGTGAGATGGGAGATCCTGGAACTCCAGCTTGTAGCCCTGGGATATAAGGTCTATGACCCAGGGATCCTGGCAAGATCTTGACCAGGTGTCAGCCGGGCTCCCCCCTGCCTGTCTCCCAGGCATCGCAGTCTATTGTCATGCGGAAGGCTTTAAGGAGGCAGAGCCAGAGCGGTGTTCCTGTGAAACCCGCTGGTTTGCGTGGTTTACCTCTAGCACCTCTGGCGGCGGTAGAGGAACCTCTTGTCTTTCCCCTAAACTTTAAAATCCGAAAGGACTGTAAATTGGGTCCTGAGTAGGCCTTTCTAGCTGGTGGAGCTGCAGAAGTTAGATATGTGGATTTACCTGCAGTAGCTTGCGAAATCCACTTGTCGAGTTTGTCGCCAAATAAGGCCTCACCTGTGAACGGCAGGCTTTCCACACCTTTCTTGGAGTCCGTGTCAGCAGTCCACTGACGCAGCCATAATCCCCTGCGTGCCGACACTGCCATAGCTGTAGTGCGTGCATTAAGCAAACCTATCTCTTTAACGGCTTCAACCATAAAGTTCGCAGAGTCTTGTATATGTTGCAGGAGTAAAACAATTTCCTCTTGAGGGAAGGTGTATAACCCCTCAATTAAATTACCATAACATCTAGCAATGGCTCAAGTAATCCACCCACATGCTATAGTGCAGGGCTGGCCAAACCGGTCCTCGAGATCAACCAACAATTCATGTTTTCCAGGCCTCCTGGAGATCTGTAGAATTGTCAGTTAGGAATTTATTGCAGCACATCTTAATTAGTAATGACTACACCTGTTCACCAACTAGGTGGTCTGGAAAATGTGAACTATTGGTAGATCTTGAGGACTGGTTTGGCCAGCCCTGCTATAGTGGGTGTCTGGGCCACCTCTGCAGCTGTATACAAAGATTTGAGTGTAGCCTCAATTTTACGATAAGCTGTATCATTTAGGGAAGCTGCACCAGGCACATGTAGTACTATTTTACGTGAGAGCCTGGAGACTGATGTATCCACTATCGGTGGATTTTCCCATTTTTTCCAATCCTCGGGAGGAAAAGATGATAATAATCGCCTAGGAATTTGAAATTTCTAATCTGATTAACCCACAGAACTTCAAACAGGGTATTTAGTTCCTTAGAAACAGGAAAAGTGGCTGAGGATTTATTTTTATATTAAAGTAAGATTCCTCACACTCCTCTGTCACCTTATCAGGGATATTTAGGACTTCTCTGATAGAATCTATGAGAGCCTCTACACCCTGCGACAGAGCACCCTCCCCTACTTCTATGTCCACCTCCCCTTCCTCCATTTCTGACCCGTCATTATCAGAGTCAGAATGCAGGATATGGGCCAAAGTATGTTTTTGCGGACCAATGGTAGAGGACTGAGACGCTGGTCTGAGTACCGAGTCCCTTTGCATAAACTAAGCCATAGACGGTCTTAAGTATTGCGTATCTTTCTCATTACGAGATAACTTAGTAGAGATGGTAGAAATCATCCCCCTAATGGAGTCCAGCCATGCTGGCACCGCCCCACTAGCCTGAGAAGGGATACTACACTGAGTACACACTAGTGAACCCCCTGGAGAAGAGGAACTCTTTCCCTGACATACTGCAGCAGGGACAGCACACACACAGGAAAAAGTTAAAAGCACAATTAACCCACAAAGAGCCCTTCCCGAGAGACACAGAGAGGCTAGAACCAGCACACGGCACCCTTATTGCTAAAGCCAAGCTTAGCTGGGTCGCAGACTAAGTACCCAGATTAGGGATTTAGTACACAAGTACAACTCTCCCCCTGGTACCTCTGAGGTAATCTGGAGGCTCTATGGAGGAACTGCGCGTCCCTGCAGTCGTCGTCTGTATTGCTACAGTGAGGGAAAATGGTGCCTGTGAGCAGCTGGATCCGCTCATAGTGAAGCCCCGCCCATGTAACGGCACGTGGTCTTCCCGCTCTTCTTTATACTGGCTAAGTGTCTAAGTGCATAAAATGGAGTAAGCCCCCTTTAAGCCTGTATTGCCAGTCTGGGTACTGTGTACACTACAGTACCCTAATGCCACCATAATGGCCAGCGACCCGCTATCTGGGATCGCTGGCTTAGTACTCACCACTCTTCATTCTTCTGGATCTGTTAGGGGTGGCGGCGTGCTGCGGGAATGTATGCTTGCCATTGTGGGGCTAGCGAATAGTTCCCTCAGGAGCTAGTGTCCTGTCAGCGGGAAACCAGACCATTAACCCTTAGTGGGGTTGGACCGTCATCCCCGTCCCACGAATCAGGCAGGCTGGTGCCATCCAGTCCTGCCTGAAAATAACAAAAACTTTAAAAATAAATGCAGAATACTCTTCAGGAGATTTCGGAGATGTGACCGGCTCCATTTTCTAAAATGAGTCTGGTAGGAGGGGCATAGACGGAGGAGCCAGCACACATTATCAAGCTTCTATAGTGCCTATGGCTGCAAGTGGACCCGTCTATACCCTATGGTACTAAATGGATTCCCAGTATCCCCTAGGACGTACGAGAAAAATGTTTATGTTTTAAGTTTTGTACAATGTTGTATACTGGTATTGAGTGCACCTTTCAGTATACAGTGCTGTAGAGAATTGTGAGCTGCAACTTTTAAATAGCTTATTTACCCACCCATCATGGTCTTATACTGGCCATACATCAAACCAACTTTCCTCCAACCATCCAACTGGTCAACTTGTCTGTCCAACGGAAAAAACAATACCCCAAACACCTGACCACTTTTTTTTTTTTTTATCAAACTTTTTTTTTAGCAAAGAAAATGTTTGCATATTTTGAAGTATATTGGTGTGAAAACTTAAATACTTACTTTCTGTTAAAACGAGATTTATGGTAAGAACTTACTGTTGTTAAATCTCTTTCTGCGAGGTACACTGGGCTCCACTTGGGGTGTAGAGTAGGATCTTGATCCGAGGCACCAACAGGCTAAAAGCTTTAACCTTCTTCCCAGAATGCATAGCGCTGCCTCCTCTATAACCCCACCTCCATGCACAGGAGCTTAGTTTTGTTAACCAGTCCAATGCAGTAGCAGGTAAGAGAGACAACAACCATTAGTAGCAACATACACCACATTCTCACTACAGGAAAAAGTGTCAGCGGCTAATGCCATACCAACCCAAAGAAGCTACGTGCGTCAGGGTGGGCGCCCTATGGAGCCCAGTGTACCTCGCTGAAAGAGATTTAACAACGGTAAGTTCTTACCATAAATCTCGTTTTCTGCTGCGGGGTACACTGGGCTCCACAGGGAATGACATTGGTGATGTCCTAAAGCAGTTCCTAGGGGAGGGGACGCACTGTAGCGGGCACAAGAACCCGGCGTCCAAAGGAAGCATCCTGGGAGGCGGAAGTATCGAAGGCATAGAACCTTATGAACGTGTTCACTGAGTGCCACGTAGCCGCCTTGCACAATTGTTCAAGGGTCGCACCACAGCAGGCCGCCCAAGAAGGTCCAACAGACCGAGTAGAATGGGCCTTGATGGTACAGGAGCTGGAAAGCCAGCCTGTACATAAGCATGTGCAATCACCATTCTAATCCATCTGGCCAGGGTCTGCTTGTGAGCAGACCAGCCACGTTTGTGAAAACCAAACAGTACAAAGAGAGAATCCTTAGGTAAGTATACAGGGACGTGTTCTAAGAACCGCCCGGTCACGGTGAAAAATCAGATATGGGGACCTACAAGACAAGGCACCCAGATCCGACACCCGTCTAGCAGAGGCAATAGCCAGCAGAAACAATACCTTAAGAGAAAGCCACTTAAGGTCTGCCGATTCAAGAGGCTCAAATGGAGACCCTTGCAACGCCTCCAGAACCACCGACAAGTCCCAAGGAGCCACAGGCGGGACACAAGGAGGTTGAATCCGCAACACACCCTGAGTGAACGTATGAACATCAGGTAAATTTTTCTCTGAAACTAAACCGACAAGGCAGAAATATGAACCTTGATGGAGGCCAGACGATGGCCCAAATCTGGCCTCCATCAAGGAAGGTAGGAAGGCCAAAAGTTTGGCCGTACTAAACTTGTAAGCGTCATGATTATTAGTGGCGCACCAAGCAAAGTAAGAATTCCAGACACTATGATAAATCAGAGCAGAAGCCGGTTTCCGGGCCTTTAACATGGTGTTCCGGGCCTTTAACATGGTTTGAATGACCGCCTCAGAAAATCCCTTGGCCCTCAAGACAGAAGCTTCAAGAGCCACGCCGTCAAAGCCAACCGGGCTAAATCCTGATATACACAGGGGCCCTGAACGAGGAGATCTGGGCGCTGCGGAAGTAGAAGGGGACGGTCTATCAAGAGACCCTAAAGGTCTGAGAACCAATGTCGTCTGGGCCACGCGGGAGCGATCAGAAGTAGGAATCCTCCTTGCTTGAACTTTCTTATTACTCTGGGCAGGAGTGACACCGGAGGGAACACGTATGGCAGCCGAAAGTTCCATGGAATTGCCAGTGCGTCCACGATCGCTGCTTGAGGATTCCTTGTCCTTGCTCCGAAGACCGGAACCTTGTGATTGTGTCGAGACGCCATCAGGTCCACATCTGGAAGGCCCCACTTGTCCACAAGGAGTTGAAACACTTCGGAATGGAGGCTCCACTCTCCGGCGTGTACGTCCTGATGACTGAGAAAGTCCGCTTCCCAGTTTAGGACCTCCGGAATGAATACTGCCGATATGGCTGGCAGATGGTGTTCTGCCCACTGAAGAATCCAGGATAGTTCCCTCATTGCCATGCGGCTTTGAGTGCCGCCTTGATGATTTATGTGCACCACTGTGGTGGCGTTGTCCGACTGTACTTGAACAGGTCTGTTCTGTATCAAATGCTGGGCCAAGTTCAGCGAGTTGATCACCGCCCGCAGTTCCAGAATGTTTATTGGGAAGAGAGACTCCTCCCTGGTCCACCAAACCTGAAGGGAATGTTGCTCCAACACCGCGCCCCAACCTCTCACACTGGCATCCGTCAAATTTGGAGATCCAGAAGGGACGACCCCTGCTCAATCGATGGTCCTGCAGCCACCAGTGTAGTGACAGACGGACCTCCAGGGACAAGGAGATCATTTGCGACCTGATCCGTTGAGGCAGGCTGTCCCACTTGGCAATAATCAGTTTCTGCAGAGGGAGGGAATGGAATTGAGCGTACTCCACCATGTCGAAAGCCGACACCATGAGACCTAGCACTTGCATCGCCAAATGTATCGACACTTGTGGACGAGATAGGAAGCATCGAATCCTGTCCTGAAGCTTCAGGACTTTCTCCTGAGACAAAAACAACTGCTGGCTGTGAGTGTCCAACTGCGCCCTCAGGTGCACCATGCTCTGAGCAGGGACCACAGAAGATTTCCTCCAGTTGATGAGCCACCCGTGGGCATGCAGAAACCGGATAGTCAGATTCGGATGCCGTAGGAGAATTTCTGGGAAATTTGCCAGGATCAACAAGTCGTCCAGATACGGCAGGATCCTGACCCCTTGACATAGGAGTACAGCCATCATTACCGCCATGACCTTGGTGAAGACTCGCGGAGCCGTGGTCAAACCGAAAGGTAACGCCCGAAATTGGCAATGGAGGTTGCCAAACCGCAAACCTCAGGTACTGCTGATGCGACATTGCAATGGGAATATGCAGGTAAGCATCCTGTATATCCAGGGAGACCATATAATCCCCATACGAAACTTGAAAACCCTCACAAAGTTGTTCAAGGACTTGAGGTTGAGAAGGGGCCGAGAGGACCCATTCAGTTTCGGGACTAGGAACAGCGGTGAATAGTACCCCCTGCCCCTCTGAGCCAGAGGCACCTGTACAACCACTCCCGTGTCCAGGAGGGACTGTACCACAGAATGAAGAGTCTTTGCCTTCACCGGATCCAAAGGGACGTCTGTCAGGTAAAATCAATGAGGGGGACGATTTTTGAAGGATACGTAGTATCCTCGACTGACACCTTCCGTACCCAGGCATCTGAAGTGGTCTTCAACCAGACCTGGGTAAACCCTAGAAGTCGGCCCCCCACCCTGGGATCCCCCAGAGGGAGGCCCGCCCCGTCATGCAGCAGGCTTGTCCATTTTGGAAGCAGGCTGACGGGCAGCCCAAGCCCGTTTAGGTTTGGGCTTACTGGGTTTGGAAGTGCGAGCCTGTTTCGGGTACGCCTGACCCTTTGCTTTCTCTAAAGGATGAAAGGAGCTAAAGGAAATACGCTTAGCCTTAGGTACCGAAGGAGCAGTACCAGGTAGACATGCTTTTTTAGCAGAACCTAAGTCAGCCACTATCTTGTTGAGGTCTTCTCCGAAAAGAATGTCTCCCTTAAAAGGGAGCACCTCCAAGGTTTTCTTAGAGTCCAGATCCACAGACCAGGACCGCAGCCAGAGAACCCGGCAAGCCAAAATGGACGTAGTAGAAGCCTTGGCCGCCAGAATACCGGCATCAGAAGCCGCCTCTTTAATGTAATGAGAAGCTGTGACAATATACGACAGACATTGTCTAGCATGATCAAAAGCGTTGGAAGGCAACTCAGCTTCCAACTCCTGAGCCAACGATTCAATAGCCTCTGCAGCCCAGGTCGCTGCAATAGTGGGCCCATACGCAGCACCAACTAAGATGTAAATAGCCTGTAAACAACCCTCCACACGCTTATCCGTCGGTTCTTTTAGAGACGTGACGGTAGTTACAGGCAGAGCGGAGGATACCACCAGCCGCGCCACTTGCGAATCCACTGGTGGGGGTGTCTCCCAATTTTTACTTAGCTCTGCCGTGAGGGGATAGCGAGCCAGCATCTTCTTGTGAGGCGTGAATTTCTTTCCTGGATTTCCCCAGGATTCCTGACGTATGTCAACCAAATGGTCAGAGTGAGGTAAAATTTGTTTAACCACTTTCTGATGTTTCAATCTGTCCGGTTTTTTAGGGGTAGTATCAGGCTCTGGGTCATCAGTAATTTGAAGAATAAACCTGATAGCCTCCAATAAGTCAGGAACATCCACCTGTGAAACAGAATCCCCATCAGAAACATCAGAATCAGTGTCTGTGGGTCAGTATATACGCCATCCTCATCAGACGAGGTGTCTGGGACGTTAGTGGATTGTGAGGAAGTAATGACCCGCTTAGAGGACCCCTTGGTCTTAGGCGGGCGAGGGTTAGACTTCTGTTTAGTCAGTGATTGGTTCAATTGCTGTAACTGAGTGGACAGTTGATCTGCCCACGGCGGATTAACCGCAGGGACCATAAGCGGTTGTACCGGTACAGGAGGTCCCATAGGGGGAGCAAGCCTAGTTACCAGCTTATTCAATAACATAGAAAAAGTAGCCCAAGGTGGGTCATTTTGAACCCCCGTTGCTACAGTCCCACTGGGAGGTAAGGAACCCCCCGAACCTGAACCCTCAGCTGCTATATTCTCCTCAAACGTGTCTGCAGCGTCACCACCACGCAATGTGGGATCAGCCCCAGCTCAGTCACCCCTTGTAGCGGACATATCTGAAAGCTCAATTCAAGGCAACCTAGTACAATATCAGCAGCACAACACCTGACAAGAACCCCCTGAGTAGTGTATCAGCACAGAGAGTTCCAAAGGTGACTAAAAATCAGAGAAAAATACACAATAGGTATATCTTGTGAAACACCTATATTAATAATAACCCTGACGCACCTAGCCCCCTCAGGTCACAGAATATAGGGATAGCAATCTGAGTGAGATACACGAAATGGAGGTCACACAGCTGCTATATACACACACACACAGTCACACTGTACAATGCAGAAATGATGACATGCAATAAAACTGCACTGGACTAGTAATACATAGTAATACTAAGTATAGCTATACACTTAATAGATATATCAATGCACAGTAAAGACTGGATGTATATCACAGGGTACACTGTCAGCAGACATGTAGAATACTTAAGTGTCCTGTAAAATGCACAGCGCTGACATGCAGGCGAGTTTACAGAGGAGGATTTTCCCAAACAGTCCCAGGATCAGCTCAGCTTGTCCTAATGGCGCCCAAACGCTGACAGGGAGTGAGGGAGAGAGAGATATGCAGCTCCAGGGCGGGAACATGTACTCTAAATGGCGTCCTGGGGCTGGGGCTACAGGTCAAAGCCTTACCCCCTTGCTGGACTTCACCACCGGGTACTGCGGGCTTAGTAAAACCGACCTGTGCCCTTGCCCTGGTGGTCTAGTGGGGTCCCTGTCCTGCCAGAGCGTCCACGCAAGCGCGCGGCCCGCCTCCCACTGGCCGCGCAGGATCGTGATTTCCAGCGTGTCCCGTAAGGGGGACCCTCTTATCTCCTACCTGAGTGCAGCCACGTGATCCAGGAGAGCTGCGGTGGGGTGTGTGACTGACAGGAGCAAACCAGAGCCTCCGCTGTAAGTACAAGGCAACCACGGCGCGGGAGTATACAGCGCCGCTGGGGGAGGTGATGGAGCTGCAGCAGGAGTTGTCTGACTGACATCTAACACTCACAGTGTCTCTGCTGCAGCCCTTGAAGTCTTCATTTTTCACTTTAAAAAAAAAAAAGCTCTTCTGAGGGCTGCTGGAGCAGCCCACCTGTTGTATGCCTGCACTGCATAGCACCAACTACAAAACTGAGGCGGCGCTATGCATTCTGGGAAGAAGGTCAAAGCTTTTAGCCTGTTGGTGCCTCGGATCAAGATCCTATTCTACACCCCAATGTCATTCCCTGTGGAGCCCAGTGTACCCCGCAGCAGAAATGCAGGTAAATGACCTTCTCAATACATACTGATCTTTATATATGACTCAACTGCGGTGGTGTTTGCCTAATATTTAATTCTGAATCTACTGAATTGCAATGAATCTTTCCTCAGCAGTACAATCCTTGGTCCTCCGTCCGGCTCCCGTACTACTGCTGCCACCAACATGGATCCCGGGGTGACAGGGGCAGCCCAGCAGTAGCATTGGATTGCTGCAGTTGACCCTGGTCCTCCTTCGGGGTCCCGTACTACTGCAGATCCTGGGCTGTCAGGGGCAGCCAGGCAGTGATAACCATGTGGATGGTGACTAAATTAGGTGGACACTGCAGGCGAATGTCCGCCTACTTATCGTTCAGTTGGGGGGAAAGCGGTACGGTTATGCTCCGCAAGCATATACATTTGCTAAGAGAGGTTGGAAATGCTGAATCACTATACTGCCCTCATTTCTAATGTCTGTGTGTAGTTTATTATGGAGCCATAATCCTTGTACCACATGTATAACTTGAGACAGGATCAAATCAGATTTAACATGTTGCTTTTGCAAATAAATAAACTATTATCTTTGTTGCACTCTCAAATAGGATGCTTAGTCATACAAATGGTCAGTCCAAGAACATCAGCTCCATCAAGAGCTAAATAGTCCAGATCAATTCCTCATTCAACCCATAAAGAGTCTGAATTCAATGTCTAAATTAGTGAACAGACCCTTGAGAAAGGTACGGACCACAACCACAAGAAAATGCAGTTGGGCTGGGGCTTCTTTATGTGTCAATAGAGACTACCCATGATTAGTACAAGGCTTATTCTTTTTGGACAGGATGGCTATGTTGATCTTGCTTGGACAAGTGGTGCAATGTTTTTGCATTAAGTGCTGTGCTGGCCTCTTTAGCTTCTGATGTGATGGAGCTGATGTTCTGGTGTACTACATACATATGACTAAACTGTTAACCCATACATTAATATTTTATGGCTGCCATGGAGTTGAAATGGAAATTTCTTCATGCTTTGCTGAACATACATAGAACTCAAACTCACCTGAAGTTCTCGGGACTTAGGAAAGAAAATATTTCTGCGAAACTGAAGGGAGGGTTCATCTGAATAAAGAATATACAACAGATAAAAATAAATGTTCCACTACGCTGAATTTAATCAAGTTGACTACAATACGAAAGTCCCAAAATTATCCCTGTCGTAAATTTTTTAGACTATGTTCAGCTACACCCTTAATAACAACATATTTTAACTGGGAGAGTTATATACAGTATCTATTAATAGCTACATATAAAAATGATACAACACTTCTAATACTACTCATTGTTACGACTGTAGATCTGTAAGGCACAACAGCACCTGGCAGCAGGGAATACAGGGCATACATAAAAGAATATAGATGGTAGGCAAAATAAATGAAGACATGAAAACAAAGAGAGGGCCCTGCTCATGTCACGAGAGGAAATATTCAGTGCCTTCCCATTAGGAGCTACTGTTATCAACCGTCAGTCTCTTAAATGTCTTTGGATCCACTGAATTTTTTCCCCTTGTACGGTCTGTTTTAACTTTTTTTTTTTTATACTGTATTGATTATGCATATTTTTGTAATTTTCCTCGTATGGCACTACAGACACTTGGTGGCACCATACCTGTTTACATTAGAGATGAGCGGGTTCGGATTTACTCGGTTCTTAACGCCAGAATTATCGCAAGTTCTTTTTTTCTGGATTTTTCTTATTGGCTAACCAAAACACGTGACGTCCGTGAGCCAATAAGGAGGTTCGGGTAAATCCGAGTAAAACCGAACCCGCTCATCTCTAGTTTACATAAAAGAGAGATCTAATTAGTAAAAGGTACAGCTGAAACAAGAGGAGCGAGAGTGGCTTAGCGTGGAGATCCATACAGCTGTGAGGGTGCACTAGCATGGGTAATAAAGTTGGGAGCTAATGGCCTGATTCACAGATGGACACGGTTCAGGACGAGACAAAAACAAAATTCTTCCTATAGAGCAAAAAAATGAAAGATGAACTTGCATTGGCTATCAGGCGTTGCACTCAAACCGGACTGTTGGCTGTCAATCTAGCAGGCTGCGCATAAGACATTCCTTCTTAAGCAAATTAAATGTCTATTTTAAACATGCATAAAAAGTTACTGATTAAGCACCTTCAGTTTTAGACCTAGAATAACTCCCTTTATAAGACATGATAAATAAAAAAGGAGAAAAATTAAATACACAATATGGAACAGGGACCACTGCACAAAATTTTGGATGCAACAATCGGTCAAAAATCGCACAATTATTGGCTGTGTTTAATCGGCCAAAAAAGGACCCACGATCGTGCAATAACACATGGTATACAGGATAAGTTTCTGATCACACGTGTTATCGTGGCTCCAATGGTTGCTCATCGCAGATTATGCTTCGGGAGCGCATAATCCCCAATAAGTGCTTGGGGCTAATCGGATAGCCCCGGCTGGATCCATTAACTGCGGTAAATTTATTGCTGACTGGATTCCGGCCATAATATTTAAACACTTATTATCTGACCATGCCACATGTCACATCAATGCCACTAAGACCACCCCACATACTCCATCAATGCCAATCAGACTAACCCTCGTATTCCATCAATGCCAGACTACCCCACATACCCCATCAACCAACCAGACAACCCCACATGTAAGGTGCAATGTAATAAAATGCGGTCTGCTTCTGCTTGGAGGGTAGCTCCTGGGAGGAGGGGTGACTACCAGAGAGGGAAAGTGCAGTTTCAGGCACAGTGGGCTGGATTTGGATTTGTATTTGTATGCAAACCTAATGGTTTACGTACAATCTGATGTTTGGCGGTCTGTGCATATGCAGTACGGGTACTGTTTTGTAGGTGTGATGGGCTCAGGGTCTGCATTGTAAAACACAGATTGCCTGGACCCGCTGACTGGATCTGATGGCCAATCTGAGTAAGCTTCAGCTTGCGCAGACTGACCGAGGGTAGCTACCATCACAAGACGCTGCAGATGGTTGTGATGGGAATCTGATGCTACATTCTTGGACGCAGCACTGGGATCTCGCAGATGTATGCAGGAGGTGTCTTTAGCCTACAGTTGCATCCTGCTGCATTTGCATTTTTGTGTACGTTATTGTACAGCGACTTACCTATGGCTGTGCAATACCTTACAAAGCAGAATCAGACCCAGTGAGCGATGATTAGTGCATTTAATCAAAACCACCATAGGCTAGAGATTACAGTCCTGCTCTGCATTGTGGAGATCAGAAGAGAAGGTCCGGAAAGGGTTATGCAGCAACAAGAGGTCTATGTACTGCAAGAGAACTACATGCCACAGCTCTGACACACTGCAGCTCTAGAACGTCCATGGCACAGATCGCAGACCAGACCGCATAGAGCTCATCTCAGGTAGGGTAATCACAGGGGATAAAGGAAGTGCAGAACGCGCTGCTTTCGAGAGCAAGTAGCCACTGTGCCAGGGTCTTCCAGGCCAAGCCACGCCGCTACTCCTCGTTCACTACTGAACTAGATATTAACAGTGCCACATATAAGGCAGTGCACCACCTTGGGTCTCTACTATCACCCCTACTAAATATGTGTGATGGGCACTGGTGTTGTCTGCCACAGAGGTTACTAAAATGTCTACTTGCAGCTCTGCATAAACTTGTATCTTTTTAACTATAATAAACCCTGTCCCTATTAAAAGATATCTACATAATACTACAATTGATTTTTATTATAGATGTATATAAAACATACAAACCCCACAAAGACTGAACCCACACCTCCTAGCCTCTTACTAATGTCATGGTGGTAATGTCTTTTCAGAGCTTGACTTACCAAACCTCAGTTAAACTACTCTTTGAACTGTGTTTATCTTGGCTTCCGTATGTTGTAGTGCACAGGTTCTCAAACTCGGTCCTCGGAACACCACACAGTGCATGTTTTGCAGGTCTCATCACAGAAATCACAAGTGAAATAATCAGCTCCACCTGTGATCCTTTTAAAATGTGTCAGTGGGTAATAAACCTACCTGTGCATCTACTGGGTTACCTGGAAAACGTTGACTGTTTGGGGTCCTGAGGACTGAGTTTGAGAACATATGGTGTAGTGGGTTTTGAGAACACAGGCCCCAGCGAATCTTAAGGGCCCCATACACTAGAAAGATAATGCCCGATTTCATCCGATTTCGGCCATTCGGACCGATATATCGAATGAAATCGGGCATTTCGGATGTGGTTTACATCCGATCCGATGCGCGGTCTCGTGAGCACCGGATCGGATCCCCTAGATTGACTGTGCTGCACTAACGACATGTCGGAACCCGCAGGCATGGCTGGGATTGCACAAGATACATTGTAAGTAAAAGGACCACATACGATGTATCTTATGCGATCCTGCCGCCCGGGAGGCTGCCGGGCTGATCGCTTGCGACATGAGGGTCTGACATGTCGCGTTAGTGTATGGGGTCCTTTACATAGCAGTGCTGTGTCTGTATCCGAGTCATATTAGGTCATGTTATTTTGTAGAGATTGCTACACCTCTAAAATGAATGACCACATTCACTTCACATTAGCGGGCCCCTGTCGTAGCTCTCCCCTGGTGGGCCCTTCATTCCCAAGTCTGACACTGAGCTTAGACATTTAGTGCACAAGGAGAGTGGCACAGCCACACAGACCGTCATCTCAGAGGCTACACATTATACAATTATTGGGCCAATTTGGCAATAAATCGGAAGAACGACCAAAGTCATTGTATATTATTTCTGAAAAATCTTGCCCACACACACACACACGAATGATCGAGTTTCCGATCTATCGTCCCAAACCAAAAATCTCGGCCACAATCTCCTGATATCGACCAGTGTGTGCGCATTCTCAATAATTTGCCCAGATTTCCTTTGTTTACTGTACCTGTCACTATGTTATCCTCCTTGTGGGCGGATAAATGCAAATGCAGTGTGATGTGACAGAAAATTGGTAACTATAAAAAAGAAATCTTTTAGTGCGTAGCTCAGATATTGGTGCCTACAATTTGGGTATCAAACCTATAGAACTTTACAAACGTGTTCGAACCAGACCAAATAGCTGCACGGCACAACTGTAAGGCCGAAATACCCCGGGCAGCCGCCCATGAAGAACACACCGACCTTGTAGATTGGGCCTGAATAGAACTCGGCAGCAGCGATGCTGCCGATGAATAAGCTTGTTGAATGGTCAACCTGAGCCAACAAGCAATGGACTGCTTAGAAGCAGGACATCCAATTTTGACAGCGTCGTAAAAGGACAAAAAGCGAATCAGACTTCCTATGATGAGCTGTCCTCTTGACGCAAATCCTCAAAGCTCTCACAAAGTCCAAGGACTTCGAAGCGACCGATGTGTCAGACAGTATCGGAACCACTATCAGTTGATTACTGTGAAAAGCCAATACCACTTTCGGTAAAAACTGCGGGCGAGTTCTGAGCTCCGCCCTATCCTCGTGAAATATCAAATACGGGCTCTTACAGGATAAGGCCCCCAATTCTGACACATGTCATGCAGAGGCTAAGGCCAGTAACATGACAGTCTGCCAAGTAAGATATTTCAAGTCCACCCCGTGTAAAGGTTCAAACCAGTCCGACTGGAGAAAGGTCAGGACCACATTGAGATCCCATGGAGCCGTGGGAGTGACAAAGGGTGGTTGAATGCGAAGAACTCCATTCAGGAATGTTTGTACTTCCGGAAGTACAGCCAGCTGTTTCTGGAAGAAGATGGAAAGAGCAGAGATCTGAACTTTGATGGAGCCTAACCTTAGGCCCATATCCCCTCCTGCTTGTAGTAAGAGCAGAAGACGGCCAAGCTGAAACTCCACAGGAGAATATCTTCTACCCTCACACCAAGAAATATTTTTTTTCCAGATATGGTGGTAATTTTTTGACGTGACCACATTACGGGCCTGGACCATAGTTGAAATAGCCAAGGAGGGAAGTCCTTTTGTGGCTAGAATCTACCTCTCAACCTCCAAGTTATCAAACGTAGCCGCAGTAAGTCTGGATACGAACGGCCCTTGTTGAAGAAGGTCCCTGAGGAGAGGCAGAGGCCAGGGCTCCTCCAGAGACATGGTTAGGAGGTCTGCATGCCAGGCCCGTCAATCAGAACTGCCTAAACGCTTTCCCTTTTGAGTCTTTTTAGAACTCTTGGAATGAGTGGGATTGAAGGAAACAGATACACAAACTGGTAATTCCACAGTGCCTTCAGAGCGTCCACAGCTGCCGCCTGTGGATACCTCGTTCTGGAACAGCAACGATCGAGCTTCTTGTTGAGACGAGAAGCCATCAGGTCTATCTGCGGGCAGCCCCACTTCGGAACCAGCTGTTGAAACACCTGATGGTGAAGGCCCCATTTCCCTGGATGGAGGTTGTGCCTGCTGAGGAAGTCCATTTTCCAGTTGTCCACTCCTGGAATGAATATGGCTGAGATGGCCCTTGCGATGGCCTCCGCCCAGAGGAGTATCCTTGATACCTCTCACATCGCGGCCCTGCTTCTTGTTCCTCCCTGTCGGTTTATGTAAGCCACCGCCGTGGCATTGTCCGACTGCACTTGTATGGCCTGATTTTGGAGAAGACAGTAGGCCAGCATTGTAAATTGCCCTGAGTTCAAGGACGTTGATTGGTAGTGAAGATTCCAGACTCGACCACCTCCCCTGAAACTGAGCTCCCTGGGTTACAGCCCCCCCGTTGTCAGCAGGACCCAAGATTGAGTACTGAAGCTCCGACCCTCCACCAAGTGAGAGATCTGGAGCCACCATAACAGGGAGATCCGTGCTTTTGGCGACAGGGTTATACACTGGTGCATCTGCAGGCGAGACCCTGACCACTTGTCCAGAAGATCCAGCTGAAACGGACAGGCATGGAATCTGCCATACTGGATCGCCTCGTAGGAGGCCACCATCTTGCCCAGTAGACGGATGCAAAGATGAATCGAGACCTTGCGAGGTTTGAGTACCGAGCGGACTATAGCCTAGATTGTCAAGGCCTTGTCCATTTGGAGGAATACCTTCTGAGCCACCGTGTCCAGTATCATCACCAGGAACTGAATTCTTGGTGACGGTTCCAGGTGAGACTTCTGAAAATTCATATCCACCCATGTTCTGTAAGAAGGCGAGTAGCGAAGTCCATGCTGTGTAGCAGACGCTCCTTGGACGCCACCTTTATCAGGAGATCACCCAAGTAGGGGACTATGTTGACACCTATCATGCGCAATTGCAGCATCATCTCCGCCATGACCTTTGTGGACACCCTTGGAGCTGTGGAGAGACCAAAGGGTAAGGCTTGAAACTGGTAGTGGTGGTCTAGTATAGCGAACCGGATGTAAGCCTGATGAGGAGGCCATATCGGGACATGTAGATATGCATCCTTGATATCCAGGGATACCAGAAACTCCCCCTCCTCCAAACCAAAGATCACTACCCTGAGGGATTCCATCTTGAATTTGAACACACGAAGATACGGGTTCAGAGAGTAGAGGTTCAAGATTGGCCGTACCGAGCCGTCCGGCTTCGGAACTACAAATAGACTAGAGTAAAATCCCTTGTTGTGCAGTGGAGGAGGAACTGGAATAATAACTCTAGTTAGAAGCAGTTTGTAAATGGCGTCCTGCAAGGTAACTCTTGCTTCAGGTGAAGCTGGTAAGCCGACTTGAAGTATCTTGGAGGAGGCAGTACTTGAAATTCCAACTGATACCCTTGGGATATGAGGTCCCTCACCCAAGGATTCCGACACGACTTTTCCCCACACATGGGCGAAGGCGAGCACCTACCTGAAAGTCGCATCGCTGCTGGGGCCAACCGTCACGCAGAGGGCTTAGTAGATGAGGGGCGGAAGCCTGGTCCAGACATCCAGCCGCCGCTGGTTTACGGAATTTACCTCGATTTCCTCTAGCAGCATTTGAGGCACCTCTGGCTCTGCTTCTGAATCTGGCCACACGAAAGCAGAGAGGGCCCAGGAGAGGGACGTCTAGCAGGAGGTGCGGCAGACGGCAGATATGTGGATTTATCCGCCATTGCCTGAGAAATCCACTTGTTCAGTTTTACCCCAAACAAGGCCTCTCCTGTAAAGGGAAGATTCTCCACACCTTTCTTGGAATCAGCATCCGCTGACCATTGTCACAGCCACAGAGGCCTGCGAGCCGCGACCGCCATAGCTGTGGCACGGCCATTGATGAGACATAATTCCTTAATGGCCTCACTCATAAAATTTACAGCATCCTGGATACGATGCAGTAGTGTAATGATCTCATGCTGAGGTAGGGAGTCACTCCCTTATTATATTATGAGACCATTTTACCATGGCCCTTGAAATCCAGCCGCAAGCTATAGTGGGCCTTTGAGCTACGCCCACCGCAGTATAAACTGATTTGAGAGTAGTCTCAATTTTGCGGTCAGCTGGGTCTTTGAGAGAGATAGCTCCAGGTAAAGGGGCAGCACAATTTTACGTGACAGCCTGGACACTGAAGTATCCACGGACGGGGGATTTTCCCATACTTTCCTATCCATAGGTGGGAAAGGAAGGAATTTAGTAACTGTTTAGGAGTTTAGAATTTCTTGTCAGGATTAACCCACGCCTCTTTAGAGAGGGAGTTTAATTCCTTTGAGAGAGGAAAGGTGGCAGAGGACTTTTTGTTTTCACATTAAAAAACAATTCCTCCTCTGGTTCTGTCACCTTATCCGGTATGTTGAGGACTTCTCTAATAGAATAAACCAGGGCCTCAACACCCGGAGACAGAATGGTCATCTTCCACATCTACTTCTACTTCATCCAGCTCTGGTATTTCAGTATCAGAGTCAGACTGGAGCACCTGTTGGGGCGTGCGTTTATGAGAGACCAACAGAGGGGGCTGAGAAGCCTGTCTGTGGTCAGCAGCCTTAACAAAAAAAATAATCTACAGATTGTTTAAGGGTCTGCCTTTTCCTGTCTGGCAGTAGATAAGTCTGTATTAATATTAGTAATCATGCCGTTGAATGATTCTAACTACTCAGGTTCCTGCATACTACTACCCTGTGAGGGTAGAGAACACTGGGTACATAGGAGAGACCCTCCCGGAGAAGGTGTAAACCTAATGTTACATGAGGGACATACAGTCTTTTTCCCAGACATTCTTATCGCTGAAAGACAGAGTTAGGTGAACAAACACACACAGAGAGTGAATATATATATATATATATATATATATATATATATATTTATTTAGTTAGTAAGGCAGCTGTTTTACAACAGCTTATATGCCCCCCTTCATATAAAGCCCCCTGGTACCAGTACAATTGGTGAATCAGTAGGGCCTGTGGAGGAGCGGCTCTAGTTTGCAGCCTGGCAGTCAGCAACAGCAGGAAATTACGCCTTTCAGCCTCTGGTCCCGCTCTCCGGGAAGCACCGCCCCTTCAATGGCGCACGGTCCCTCACCGTTTTTACTGTAAGCATGAATTTAGTGCAAAAAAGGAGTTTAATAACCCCCTTTACCTCAGTGCCAGTCTGGGGTCCGCAGTGGGCACAGCAGCTCGCAGCCAGGTGACCGCCGCGCCCTAATGCCGCCACTTGTCAACGGGGACCAGCTAATCGGGACCCCAGTGTTATCACTCACCGCACCGCGTCTATTGCAGCATCTGTTAGGGGTGGCACAATGCTGCCGGCGTGTATGCACACTCTGGGGGTATGTGAAACATCGCCTCAGGAGCTTAGTGTCCTGTCAGCGGGGATACAAACCATTAACCCTATAGGAGGTTGGTACAGCCCCCCCAAGTCCCACGACGCAGGCAGAGTGGTTGCCAACCAGTGCTGCCTGCAAATAAGTAACTAAATAAAAAGTTTTGAAGAAAACTCTCTGGAGCTCCAGGGGAACATTTTTCTAAACAGAGTCTGGTAGAGGTGCATAGAGGGGAGGAGCCAGCACACACTAATGATTTCTTAAACTGCCAGGCTCCATTGGACCCGATCTATAAACCATGGTGCTAATGTCATCCCAGTATCCCCTAGGACGTAAGAGAAATATATTTTTAAATAATGGCTCATCTTGTATTTTAGATTTAAATCTGTATGGTGTTATACATAGGCAATATGTGTCATAATCACGACAAGCAGCCCTGAGTACAATATCGAGCTGCAATATATGAATAAGAAAAACAATTGTCCCTAATTACTGCCAATACCATGGAGGTAAATTCACAATTAAGCAATAATTTACCTTGCTGAATGTCCTCTGTTGAACAGTTTGTGAAACGAGACAAGAGATCATGCCACTGTCTGCAAACTTTGTAAGGCTGATGTTTTGGTTTAAGTTGTACCTCTGGAACAGAAAATAAAATGTCAACGAACAGATCATTGCTAAGAGTTTAGCTATGTACCATGCCACATTTATTTGTATGCTCCTTACCCAGGAATGGAGAGATAAGCCACAAGGCAAACACTTCCTGTGCAATATCAGGGAGATGCAGAGAGTCACGGATGATTCGGTGCAACTCATGAGCTGTTATAACGGATAGGCCATCCACTGTAAGTGGAATTGCCTCTTCATTCATTAAGTAAACAATCACATCCATGGCTGAGAAGGGAAGAGATGAGAAAGTTACATTTATTTTGGAACAATATACACTAATACCCTACTGGTAATATTACATTGCAGCTGCTTATTTGGTGTCACCTGAAAGGGCCCTACACACTAGGCGATTTGGCTGATGTAACCGACCAACGATCTTATCGTTGGTCGATTTTTCAACAGCGATTTCTAGCATACACGCTGGACGATATCTATGGCCGATATGACATTACATACATCGATATCGTCCAAATTAGCTTGTGTGTATAAATGATGATCGTTCAACGATGAACGATTGTGGGCACATGCATTGTTCTTGCATACACACTAAACGATATAAACGATTTATCGTTCATCTTTGAACTATATCGTTTATATCTTTCAAAGATATCGCCAAGTGTGTAGGGCCCATTACTTTGCTTTCAGGACAGATATTTATTCAGGAAATAATTTGTTTCATTCCTTGCAGCTCAACTGATGGAAGTCTGTACCATAAAGTCACTGACTTGGGTTCTATCAGAATAGCTTAAGATGGTATTATTACTGGAATTAGCAGACCCTTTCCCTGTTTACAGCTCCACATATAATACGTTTTCCTTTGAAATAATGTACATACAAATAATGGGCTTCTTGCGGCATTGGCTTGCCTCCTTCATCCATAGTTAATGTTATTAATAGCAAATAAAGTTGCATCCAGCACTTTAAAAATAATTTGTTTTGATTCATTAAACAAAGCCTAGCTATTTTATTAATAATGGCTACAAGTAGGAACACCAAGCTGTAAGTTTTTTTTATATCCATTTTGGGATTACTAGCTTGTCACATGCCAGGATACACTGTACACAGCATTGTGCCTGACACAGTCAAGAGGGGCAATACAATGCTTGGAGATGTGTGCAAATGTATACATTGCAGAGAATTATAGTGGTTATATTGAACTCTCTGTTGCTGTGTAACTGGCTGGCCACCAGAGCCATACAGCAAACTGCAGAGATTCTGTGCACCAGCCAAGAGTTATTTCAGCGTCTTGGAATCCTCAGGAAACATTCCATTTCATTCTTGAAAGAGACTTTCTAGCAGGGTTTAAACCTTAACTAAACAGTATAGATGCGCACTACTGATCGACTAATGATAAATGCTGTGTAGTATAGGATCCTGTTTCTTATTGTACTAATGATATTCAAAGTTACTTATCTGATGCTTATTGCACTAAAGTTATTTCCGGTCTATTGTTTACACTACTAACCTTAGGATCTCTAGGATGGTGGATTTTACAGAATAAACTTTCAAAGTGATTAAGATCTCATGTTCAAGTTTTGTTTATGTAGATGTGTTTTCAAAGCTCTGCAGGTTTAAATCAATATTAGTACTTTCATTCAGGTCATACATCTACGGGTTGATTCTCTGATGCTGATCAGCGAACCTATCTACTAATCGGTAGACTCCCAACATCGGCGATTTGTCGGGGGATCAGCAAACAGAGCATGTTAAAGATCCCCAACTTGCGAATTCCAATCATGTTTGGGTCGGAATTGGCAAGTCCAAGATTGCCAACATGTTGGATGTTGAGGATCCTCTCCACCGACCCAAGCATCAGGAGAATGGTGAATAGACCAGACACACTCCTAAGCTTTTATAAGCTTGCAAGAGCAGGGCCTTCTTTCCTCATGTGCCTTTCCTTTTCTTACTTACACTATCTTACACTCCATACTCCCTGTGATGGCATCAGACCCCTGGTTTTCCATACTTGTCCTATATTGTCTCGAACTGTAAGTGCTGTTTTCTTGGTGGCTCATTTGATAAACGTACTCTGTAATGGGCACTGTGGATCCCTTGTAGCGCCATATAAATAAAGGTTAATAGGCTAGTTCTCCATCTTGTTTTTGAAAGAGATACACACACATTGTATATTAAACCCACGATCAGCATTTTTTTTGTAGTTTTAGATATTGACAGCATCCTAGGAGCAGTTTGTTTGTTTATTCTGCGTTATGGTGATACTTGTTTGCAATAAACACATAGAATATGCCAATGTTCTACATACACCGTGCTCCTGAAGAAGACACACTGCCTCGCAATAAATATTCATTCAACACCGATGGTGGCGATGCTCCGCTTCCATCCATCTGAACAACAGGTAAACATAATTTGTTTCAGAATAATGACATGCATCAATTATTAAATAATCACCATAATTAATGCCATAAGCACATATTACTATACAGTAAAAACGGAGGGCGTGTTACATTACAATAATTACACTATAGAATAAACAAAGGTGCAGTGTGTGTGCCATCGTCTACATGAAGAGATGATTCATTGAAAGATAACAAAAGGACAAGAAACAGAACTTAATAAGTAATGCACGAACTACTGTCCACCATGTCTGATGCGCGTTCTTCAGTGTACAGAGCAGACATCCTGAGACAGTACTGACCGATCTCTACACTTGCACCATTTGTCCGTTTCTATACTCCATTGGAGTGGAAATGTAATACTAATAGTGGTAGATGTGGGGACCATTTAGTAATTATCTATTTCTCTGTGATGCCAAAATATATATATATATATATTTTTATTCTGTAACTTTTTATTGTTTATTATACCTGTGTGAAAATTGCATATTTATGTATATGATACTAAATATTTTGGGTACACTCAATATGTTTAAGTGTGATTTTCAAAGCTCTTGGCTCACTTCATAAATGATTAAGCTGGTGTGCTGATTGTGCACAGGTGATACCCAAATTGATGGAACTTTCTCCATTGGCTGATGGACCTTTAAAAATACACCTCACAAGGGCACCTGTACTAATCTCCTGAGGAAACCACCGACTATAGCAGCGGAGAAACGCGTAGAGACAGCTCCGGTGTGCACACTCTAAGCTCCAGCCGACTTAAGCCATCCCAGTTGCTGCCTCTCCACATGGTAGCCTGACTGTGAACACCAAACTGTGAGGAAAAAGAGCCGTGACTGCCATATCCGGTAAATCCTCCGTTGGATATCCTTGTTCATCAGGCGCATCACGGGGTCAACTGAACAGCTCTACAGTGCTTGTCCGAGGGATAACAGCAGTTCGGTAGATAGAGTTCCGTGACAGCCTGGTCTGGTAATTCCACCTCTCTATTTTTCATTGTTCAAACGGACACTAATTAAATTTATACTCCGCACTGAGCACTACATAAGTTTCCCAGAAAATTGTCGGCATGCTAATTAAATCTTTATATGAACATTGGATACATTAAAAAGTCTATGAGAGGCAACCTGGACTTTGTCTAAGCTCTGGCTGACATTAATTCTCTAGACACAACCTCTAAGATCTTTTGTTTGTGTCCTAATACCGGAATCAAAATATAATCAATGGACATGTGTGATTCAAGCTTATAATCTAGAATTGTGTGCATCAGCTTTTTTTTTTATTTACTTGAGATTGTTTAATCTATATGTTTTTTAATGTTATTAAAATAATTATGTTGTACTCATATTAAGCGCTCCTTATCATTGTCCTTTCAATGATTAATTATATATAACAGAGCACATTGCTAGCTCTGATTGGCTCTTACGGTCTCAGAGAGCCAATGAGACTGCAGCCTTTGCCCTGCAGCAGTCACTCACACAGCAGAGCAGAGCAGCAGTGACAGGGTCTCTCCTCACTGCCTGGCTGTAAACACTGGACTCACTTCAGCAGCAGGTATAGTGTACCCTCCAATCCGAGGCACAGCAGAGTAGCGCTGCTAGTTACACTACTAGAGTTTGTCTGTTTCTCAAGGCTCCGCCCCAAACCTGCCCCTAGTCACGCTCCTAGTCATGCCCCAATCCCACCCTGTCAACCGCGTTGCAAAGGTTTTTGCGCATGCGCAAATCATATAGTTTTTACCATTGAATATTTTTGATGCGATGGTTAGTTACCATTGCATCGAAAGTTTCAATGCTGGAAGCCTAGCCATCATTTGATGGTTTGCTTCCGATGTCCATCCCTACTCTGAATCTGGAATCGGGATCATCTGTCTGTCCGCCTTCCTTCTTAAGAACATCTGGGTTAGCCTAACGCCGAGCTGTATGCCTTCCTGGGGATTCTTGTGATATGCTGTTTTAATCTGCTTCTTTTGTAAGTGCAATTTGAATTAAAATCACTTCTTTAAAAAATAAATACTGCACTATGGGCCTAATTCAGTAAGGATTGCAATCCTTTGGATCGCATGCTGGGGGCCACCCAGCATGCTGACCGGAGCCCCTCCCCCCGTTCAACAAGCAGAAATTGCAATGCTTGTTAGTAGAAACTGTGAAAGCCTCCTGCTGGCGCAGCTTAGCTGCACACGCAGGAGACCCACCACCATGTTCGTGATGGCTGCGTGTGACCTCACACATCCGCCTTGATCATGCCCCCGACACACCCGTTTGGCCACCTCTGCGCCGCCCCAGCAACGCTCCATCTCCTCCCTAGAAACGGAGCGTTGCCCGCCCACCCCTGCCTGATTGACAGGTAGAGGTGATCGCATTTTCTGCGTGTCCCCCCGCAGAAAATGGCATGCGCAGGATGGGCGTTGCGCATGCGCCCCGCATCCTTTTCTCAAACATTACGGTTGGATCGCACACTGCGATCCAACCTGAATTAGGCCCTAGATTTGCTTTTACATGTCTATCAACCATACTCTGGATAACATTGTGTGAAAGGCAGACAAACTCTGTTTTCAGATCCCAGTGTTGAGCTGTGTGCCTCCTTGAGGATTCTTTTGACATGCTGTTTTAATCAATCACTTTTGTAAGTGCAATACCGTATTCAAATAACTCATGTTAAAGGAATACTACACTATATCTGTTTCTATGTGTCCATTTTAACAATATTTTCTAAATACTATGTTGAGGCATTATATTCACAGATATTGGAGGATTAAGAAAATTCAAAAAGTATTAGAGGATCCATTATCTACTCACCCTGTGAATTCTAATTTATAGTGATTGTCATTTCACTAGTCTATTTATGTGTATATCATAGCTTTTTCTCAAGGTTACTGTTTTATCTGAAGAGCACTCTCTGGTTTACAATATTTCTCCTTTATTTACAAGACTTTCTGGAGTGTTTTCTGTATGTATACACAATAGCTGCAATTTCTGATTTAATTGCACACGAATATCCTAATCTTTTTATATCAGTCCATATCGGTAGAAAAGATAGGAGGAAATTCAAATCTGATCGATACAGTGCGTTTTCGCACAGCAGGCAATCAGATCCAAACTGCGCGTGCACAGCAATGCACAGGCGCGATGGACGGTTGCAAAGTGGCATACCGGTCAGAGATGGGTTTCTGCGAAGGATCCATTTGCATGGGCGTTCGCAAGGAGATTGACAGGAAGAGGGCGTTTGTGGGTGGCAACTGACCATTTTCAGGGAGCGTCTGGAAAAATGCAGGCAGCACCAAGCGTTTTCAGGGAGAGTGTCCGACGTCAAATCCGATCCCAAACAGGCTAAAGTGATCGCAGTGGCTGAGTTAAGTCTTGGGCTGCACAGAGACTGCACAAAATCAGTTTGTGCAGCTCTGCTACACATGCGTTCTCACATTTGAACAGCGAAAATACACTCCCTCGGTAGGCGGCAACTATCTAATCGCAGGACAGCAATTTTCGCAGCGCAGCAATCAGGTTACTACTTCGCATGCACCGCAATGCGCACGCGCGTCGCACAGGTACAAACAGCATAGTTGTTGTGCAAGGCTTCTAGCGACGAATCCATTCGCACAACCGATCGCAAGGAGATTGACAGGAAGAGGGAGTTTATGGGTGTCAACTGACCGTTTTCTGTAAGTGGTAGGGAAAATGCAGGCGTGTCCAAGCGTTTTCAGGGCATGTGTCTGACGTCAATTCCGGGACCGAACAGGCTGAAGTGATGATCGCAGCGGCTGAGTAAGTTCAGACCTACTCAGAAACTGCCAAAAACTTTTTTGTCCCGCTCGGCTGCACAAGTGTTCGCACACTTGCAAAGCAAAAATACACTCCCCTAGAGGCGGCAACTATCTGATCGCTGCTCTGCAAAAAATAGCTAGCGAGCGACCAACTCTGAATGAGGGCCCATGTGTATACAGCTTGTGATGCCGATGCACGCTCCCGTGGGATCGGTATCGAAAGAAAAAAATAGACTGTGCAGGCAGGTCAATTTTGACTAGAAAGTGTACAATCTAGTTTCTAGCATACTCAAAATTGAACATAGCCAAAATTGCACCATGTGTATAGTCAATATCTCTAGTTCTGGGCTCCGGGGAGTTCAAGGGAAATCGCAAAGTCAAGATCAGCCTTTAGGCAGAATTCCACCATGTGTACGCCCCTTTAGTGGTGAAAGTACTGGTTGCAGGGATCACTAGGGGGTTGTGTCTATGTAACCTTCGTGCTCAGGACCTGGAAGTGATAAAACGAGAGGGCAGGAGAGAACTTCTGCCCTTACAGCATCTAAATGTTTTCTCCGTTCATTTGGGGTAATTTTTTTTTACTATGCAGTATTGGACCCTCGCGGGCTCGATTCACTCGCCACGCTTCGGGCTCGGTGTCTCGCTCCGCTCACCACAGGTTACTATTCCAAATAGTTTGTGACATGGACCAAAATGGGGCCATGATAAATTGGCCCAAATTTTCTAAAATAACTGCATGTAGTCTCGATAAAGAATGGTAAGTTTCAGGACAATCACTTTTTTTGATAAATAGGCCCTAACAGGCACAAACAAAATGGAAAAATAGATTTACAATAATTGTATGTAGTTTGAAATATAAACGTTTTTATGTATGAAAACTATAACCAGTCAGCCATGACACCTACAGGCATTACCCTCTAGAGGGGTACCGCACCAGCAAAGACAACCCTCGGGCAATGGCAGCGCCAAAGACAACACTGGGGCAATGGCAGCGCCAAAGAAAACCCTTGGGCAATGGCGGCACCAAAGAAAACCCTTGGGCAATGGCGGCAGCAAAGAAAACCCTTGGGCAATCGCGGCACCAAAGAAAGCCATGGGACAATCGTGGCACCAAAGAAAACCCTGGGGCAATCGTGGCGGGAAAGACATCCCTGGGTCTATCAAACCCACAAAGACAAACCTGTAGCAATCACGTCATGAATGGGCCCCTGGGGGAATGCGTCAGAAATGAGCCCCCTGGGGGCAATAGCACTAAGGGGTCTATTAACGAAGCAGTGAAAACCGTGGAGAAGTGAGCCAGTGGAGAAGAACCAATCAGCATTGAAGTAACAGTTATAATTTGCATGCTATAAAATCATACAGAGCAGCTGATTGGTTGCTATGGGCAACTTCTCCACTGGCTCACTTCTCCACTCTTTTCACTGCTTCATGAATAGACCCCTTACAGAGCCGAATAAAAGGTGCCGGTCTGATACACAAACAAGCGCAGTATGACAGCCTGACGGGAAAGTAACGGATTACAGTATAAAGTACCGGCAGACGGCAGTATTTGTCTAATGCAGTGGAGATACTAGTGAGCACAAAGCCGAGCAGCGGCGGCACTCACCGTGCACGTACGGAAGATATAGACGATCACCCGTTCCCGTTTTATTGTTTCCCAGGTCTGGCACAACCAGGAAGCTGACGTCACGCAGCCGCCACTGCTACAAGCCAATAGAATCGTCCCGTCTGCGTTACACGCCTCGCTGTGGCTGTTAGACCAGCTATGGTTTAACCAATCGTGTCGTTGTTACCGGTCCGTCTCTGTAGCCAGCCAATGGCAGCATGCGAGGCGCTGTCTGTTTAAAAAGTTCTCCGTACACGATTACCTCAGTGGTGACGTCTCTGAGCAGCTCCACGGGCGCAGGTCCCAGCTGCTGCCTTCCCGCTTGAGCTGCCGGCTGGAATGCGTGGAAACTGGAACATATCCAGGTCCCAGAGACTGACTGCGAGGAGGGAATTACCTCTGCTAAGTGACCGGGGCGTCCTGCGTGATGTGTGCGGGCAGAGGGGCACTTACTCTACTGCAAAATCTAAGCTGATAGCCATATAGCGGATGGATTCCGCCTGTCGGGATTTCTGCATCGGTATCCTGGACGCAGAGATTCCGACAGCCGGCAATGTTACATGCAACCCCTGAGTACACAGTAATAAAAGTGTGGTGAGGAAAGGTCTGTGTGTGCGCGTCATCCGGTCTGTGTCGTGATGCTGTAATACGGAGCGCATTTATACCTACAGTACAGCACGCAGATGCGCAGCTAGGCGACGCATGTATATGAGCAGCGCAATCACCATCAGCCCCTGATCCTCCCAGACAGTGTATGCAGCTCTGGCCATCACAGCGCCCCCTGTCCCATCTGCGGGGGAGGTCTGAGGTACCTGTCCCCCACTCGCCACTACTTTGTTCCCACTGACTGTTTGCAAAGTGCAAATAGCTCTGCTGGTCGCATTGGGGGCCCTGGTCCCCTGTTGCTAGGAATGTGACCCTCACCCTTAAATGTGGCCACGCCCCCTCCACATAGCTCCGAATCGATCGATAGTGAGTAGAGAGTTCTACTGTAGTCTGGACCTTGGACTGCGAGATATGATGCGCACATTGCACAATTCGTGTATCACATATGGCTGTTATCTAGTACTTTTACCTATATTTGAGAGGTTAATAGAGGTCACTTACCTCAGTATGCTTAATATCTGTTCTTCAAGTCACCCTCCCCACCAGGGCTGGTACTAGACTTTGTGGTGCCCAAGGCAAAAGTTTCCTCCGCCCCTCCCCCTTGGGACGCAGAAATGGGGTTTGTGCGCACCTTTGGTGCTTGTAAAAAATGGGGGCGTGGCTTCACAGGAAAGGGGCGTGGTCAGTTTTGCTCCCTGTAGTTTTGCCCCATGTAGCGTTGTGCACCTTGTAGAGCTGTGCCCACAGTAGCTGTTGTGCCCCCTGCAGCTGTGACCCAAGTAGCTGTTATGCCCCCTGCAGCTGTTGTGCCCCCAGTAGACTGTTATGCCCCCTGCAGCTGTGCCCCCTTTAGTTGTACCCACTGCAGCTGTGCCCCCATTAGTTGTGGCCCCAGTAGTTGTGCCCCCTGCAGTTGTGCCCACAAGTAGCTGTGCACCTAGTAAAAAAAATACCAGCCCCGTTCCTGTTCCCGACCACTGCACTCTGTCTCCGCCGCCGCTCCTCTGATCTATGGGAGAGACGTCATGACGTCTCTCCCATAGCGTTGCACAGAAAGGTCCTCTACGCGAAGGGAAACTAGACGCTACCCTCACTGCGCGTCTAGATTCCCTTCGCGGAGAGGACCTTTTCAAAACCACCGTCGCCGCCATCCTAGTTAATAGCGGCTCTTGCCACGGCAGAAGCACCCCCGGGACAGCGGCGCCCCGGGCAAAAGTACTGCTTGCCCGTGCCAAGAGCCGCTACTGCTCCCCACAGTAAGTACTGCAAATATAATAGGATTTCTCTATCGTCCTAAGTGGATGCTGGGGTTCCTGAAAGGACCATGGGGATAGCGGCTCCGCAGGAGACAGGGCACAAAAAAGTAAAGCTTTTACCAGATCAGGTGGTGTGCACTGGCTCCTCCCCCTATGACCCTCCTCCAGACTCCAGTTAGATTTTGTGCCCGAACGAGAAGGGTGCAATCTAGGTGGCTCTCCTAAAGAGCTGCTTAGAGAAAGTTTAGCTTAGGTTTTTTACTTTACAGTGAGTCCTGCTGGCAACAGGATCACTGCAACGAGGGACTTAGGGGAGAAGTAGTGAACTCACCTGCGTGCAGAGTGGATTTGCTGCTTGGCTACTGGACACTAGCTCCAGAGGGACGATCACAGGTACAGCCTGGATGGTTACCGGAGCCGCGCCGCCGGCCCCCTTGCAGACGCTGAAGAGAGAAGAGGTCCAAAATCGGCGGCTGAAGACTCCTGAGTCTTCATAAAGGTAGCGCACAGCACTGCAGCTGTGCGCCATTTTCCTCTCAGCACACTTCACACAACAGTCACTGAGGGTGCAGAGCGCTGGGGGGGGCGCTCTGAGAGGCAAATAAAAACCTTATTAGAGGCAAAAAATACCTCACATATAGCCCACAGAGGCTATATGGAGATATTTAACCCCTGCCTAACTTCAAAAATAGCGGGAGACGAGGCCGCCGAAAAAGGGGCGGGGCCTATCTCCTCAGCACACAGCGCCATTTTCTCTCACAGAAAAGCTGGAGAGAAGGCTCCCAGGCTCTCCCCTGCACTGCACTACAGAAACAGGGTTAAAACAGAGAGGGGGGGCACTGATTTTGGCGATATTGTATATATATAAAAGATGCTATAAGGGAGAAACACTTATATAAGGTTGTCCCTATATAATTATAGCGTCTTTGGTGTGTGCTGGCAGACTCTCCCTCTGTCTCCCCAAAGGGCTAGTGGGTCCTGTCCTCTGTCAGAGCATTCCCGGTGTGTGTGCTGTGTGTCGGTACGTGTGTGTCGACATGTATGAGGACGATGTTGGTGAGGAGGCGGAGAAATTGCCTGTAATGGTGATGTCACTCTCTAGGGAGTCGACACCGGAATGGATGGCTTATTTAGAGAATTACGTGAGAATGTCAACACGCTGCAAGGTCGGTTGACGACATGAGACGGCCGACAATCTATTAGGACCGGTCCAGGCGTCTCAGAAACACCGTCAGGGGTTTTAAAAACGCCCATTTACCTCAGTCGGTCGACACAGACACAGACACGGACACTGAATACAGTGTCGACGGTGAATAAACAAACGTATTTCTCATTAGGGCCACACGTTAAGGGCAATGAAGGAGGTGTTACGTGTTTCTGATACTACAAGTACCACAAGAAAGGGTATTATGTGGGAGTGAAAAAACTACCTGTAGTTTTTCCTGAATCAGATAAAATAAAATGAAGTGTGTGATGATGCGTAGGGTTACCCCGATAGCAAATATTGGCGTTATACCCTTTCCCGCCAGAAATTAGGGTACGTTGGGAAACACCCCTTAGGGTGATAAGGCGCTCACACGCTTATCAAGTGGCGTTACCGTCTCCAGATACGGCCGCCCTCAAGGAGCCAGCTGATAGGAAGCTGGAAAAATATCCTAAAAAGTATATACACACATACGGTGGTTATACTGCGACCAGCGATCGCCATCAGCCTGGAGATGCAGTGCTGGGTTGGCTTGGTCGGATTCCCTGACTGAAAATATTTTATTCATGTAGAGCATTTAATAGGATGCATTCTATATATATGTATGTGAGATGCACAGAGGGATATTTGCTCTCTGGCATCAAGATAAGTGCGTTGTCCATATCTCCCAGAAGATGTCAGGGACACGACAGTGGTCAGGTGATACAGATCCCATACGGCAGATGGAAGTATTGCTGTATAAAGGGAAGGAGTTATTTGGGGGTCGGTCCATCGGACCTGGGGACCACAGCAACAGCTGGGAAATCCAACCTTTTTTACCCCAAGTTACATCTCAGCTAAAAAAGACACCGTCTTTTCAGCCTCAATCTTTCCTTTCCCATGAGGGCATGCAGGCAAAAGGCCAGTCATATCTGCCCAGACATAGAGGTAAGGGAAGTAGACTGCAGCAGGCAGCCCTTTCCCAGGAAAAGAAGCCCTCCACCGCGTCTGCCAAGTCCTCAGCATGACGCTGGGGCCGTGCAAGCGGACTCAAGGTGGGGGGGTAGTCTCAAGAGTCTCAGGGCGCAGTGGGATCACTCGCAAGTTGACCCCTAGATCGTACGAGTATTATCCCAGGGGTAAAGATTGGAGAGTCGAGACATCTTCTCCTCGCAGCTTCCTGAAGTCTGCTTTACCAACGGCTCCCTCCGACAGGGAGGCAGCATTGGAAACAATTCACAAGCTGTATATCCAGCAGGTGATAATCAAAGTACCCCTCCTACGACAAGGAAAAGGGTATTATTTTTCCACACTATATTGTGGTACTGAAGCCAGACGGCTTGGTGACACATAGTCTAAATCTAAAATGTTTTGAACACTTACATAAAAGGTTCAAATCGAGATAAAGTCACTCAGAGCAGTGATAGCGAACCGGAAAAAAGGGGACTATATGGTGTCCCTGGACATCAAGGATTACCTCCATGTCCAAAATTTGTCCTTCTCATCAAGGGTACCTCTGGTTCGTGGTACAGAACTGTCAATATCAGTTTCAGACGATGCCGTTTGAATTATCCACGGCACCCCGGGCCTTTTTACCAAGGTAATGGCCGACAAGATGTTTCTTCAAAGAAAAAAGGCATCTAAATTATCCCTTACTTGCACGACCTAAAAAGGGCAAGTTCCAGAGAACAGTTGGAGGTCGGAAGAGCACTATCTAAAGTAGTTCTTCGACGGCACGACTGGATTCTAAATATTCCAAGAATCGCAGCTGTTTTCCGACGATACGTCTGCTGTTCCTAGGGATGATTCTGGACACGGTTCAGAAAAAGGTTTTTCTTCCCGAGGAAAAAGCCAAGGAGTTATCCGACCTGTCAGGAACCTCCTAAAACCAGGAAAGGTGTCTGTACATCAATGCACAAGAGTCCTGGGAAAAATGGTGGCTTTTTACGAAGCAATTCCATTCGGCAGATTCCATGCAAGAATTTTCCAAAGGGATCTGTTGGACAAATGGTCAGGGTCGCATCCTCAGATGCACCTGCGAATAACCCTGTCGCCAAGGACAAGGGTATATCTTCTGTGGTGGTTGCAAAAGGCTCATCTATTGGAGGGCCGCAGATTCGGCATACAGGATTTGATCCTGGTGACCACGGACGCCAGCCTGAGAGGTTGGGGAGCAGTCACACAAGGAAGAAACTTCCAGGGGGTATGGACGAACCTGGAAAAGTCTATTCACATAAACATTCTGGTACTAAGAGCAATCTAAAATGCTCTAAGCCAGGCGGAACCACTCCTGCAAGGAAAACCGGTGTTGATTCAGTCGGACAACATCACGGCGGTCGCCCATGTAAACAGACAGGGCGGCACAAGAAGCAGGAGTGCAATGGCAGAAGCTGCCAAGATTCTTCGCTGGGCGGAGAATCACGTAATAGCACTGTCAGCAGTGTTCTTCCCGGGCGTGGACAACTGGGAAGCAGACTTCCTCAGCAGACACGATATACACCCGGGAGAGGGGGGTCTTCATCCAGAAGTCTTCCACATGCTAATAAACTGTTGGGAAAGACCAATGGTAGACATGATGGCGTCTCGCCTTAACAAGAAACTGGACAAGTATTGCGCCAGGTCAAGAGATCCACAGGCAATAGCTGTGGACGCACTGGTAACACCTTGGGTGTACAAATCAGTATATGTGTTTCCTCCTCTGCCTCTCATACCAAAGGTATTGAAGATTATACGGTGAGGAGGAGTAAGAAATACTAGTGGCTCCGGATTGGCCAAGAAGGACTTGGTACCCGGAACTTCAAGAGTTGGTCACGGACGACCCGTGCCCTCTACTTCTGAGAAGGGACCTGCTACAACAGGGTCCCTGTCTCTTTCAAGACTTACCGCGGCTGCGTTTGACGGCATGGCGGTTGAACGCCAGATCCTAAAAGGGAAAGGCATTCCAGAAGAAGTCATTCCTACCTTGATTAAGGCAAGGAAGGAAGTCACCGCGAAACATTATCACCGCATTTGGCGAAAATATGTCGCGTGGTGCGAGGATCGGAGTGTTCCGACGGAGGAATTTCAACTGGGTCGTTTCCTACATTTCCTACAATCAGGATTGTCTAGGGGTCTCAAATTGAGATCTATTAAGGTTCAAATTTCGGCCCTGTCAATATTCTTCCAAAAAGAATTGGCCTCAGTTCCTGAGGTACAGACTTTTGTTAAAGGAGTACTGCATATACAGCCTCCTGTGGTGCCTCCGGTGGCACCGTGGGATCTAAATGTAGTTTTAGATTTCCTCAAATCCCATTGGTTTGAACCATTGAAAAAGGTGGATTTTAAATATCTCACATGGAAAGTGACTATGTTACTGGCCCTGGCTTCCGCCAGGAGAGTATCTGAATTGGCGGCTTTATCTTATAAAAGCCCTTATCTAATCTTCCATTCGGATAGGGCAGAACTGAGGACTCGTCCGCATTTTCTCCCTAAGGTGGTATCAGCGTTTCACCTGAACCAACCTATTGTGGTGCCTGCGGCCTCTGGCGACTTGGAGGACTCCAAGTTGTTGGACGTTGTCAGAGCCTTAAAAATATACATTTCAAGGACGGCTGAAGTCAGAAAATCTGACTCGCTGTTGATACTATATGCACCCAACAAGTTGGGTGCCCCTGCTTCTAAGCAGACGATTGCTCGTTGGATTTGTAACACAATTCAACTTGCTCATTCTGTGGCAGGCCTGCCACAGCCTAAATCTGTTAAGGCCCATTCCACAAGGAAGGTGGGCTCATCTTGGGCGGCTGCCCGAGGGGTCTCGGCATTACAATTCTGCCGAGCAGCTACGTGGTCGGGGGAAAACACGTTTGTAAAATTCTACAAATTTGATACCCTGGCAAAAGAGGACTTGGAATTCTCTCATTCGGTGCTGCAGAGTCATCCGCACTCTCCCGCCCGTTTGGGAGCTTTGGTATAATCCCCATGGTCCTTTCAGGAACCCCAGCATCCACTTAGGACGATAGAGAAAATAAGAATTTACTTACCGATAATTCTATTTCTCGGAGTCCGTAGTGGATGCTGGGCGCCCATCCCAAGTGCGGATTATCTGCAATACTGTACATAGTTATTGTTAACAAATTCGGGTTATATTGTTAAGGAGCCATCTTTAAGAGGCTCTTTCTGTTATCATACTGTTAACTGGGTTTAGATCACAAGTTGTACGGTGTGATTGGTGTGGCTGGTATGAGTCTTACCCGGGATTCAAATTGCCTCCCTTATTGTGTACGCTCGTCCGGGCACAGTACCTAACTGGAGTCTGGAGGAGGGTCATAGGGGGAGGAGCCAGTGCACACCACCTGATCTGGTAAAAGCTTTACTTTTTTGTGCCCTGTCTCCTGCGGAGCCGCTATCCCCATGGTCCTTTCAGGAACCCCAGCATCCACTACGGACTCCGAGAAATAGAATTATCGGTAAGTAAATTCTTATTTTTAATACCTACCGGTAAATCCTTTTCTCCTAGTCCGTAAAGGATGCTGGGGTCCACTTCAGTACCATGGGGTATAGACTGTTCCGCAGGAGCCATGGGCACTTTAAGACTTTTCAAGGGTGTGAACTGGCTTCTCCCTCTATGCCCCTCCTCCAGACCTCAGTATAGGAACTGTGCCCAGGGAGACGGACATTTCGAGGAAAGGATTTACTTTGAATTTAGTGGTGAGATTCATATCAGCTCACACCTCAACCATGCCGCACAACATGGCATTCAACATAACACACGCCAACAGGCATGAACAAATGCATCAACATGCTGAAATAACCGTAACACAACATTAGTGTGACTACAAAATTAACAACTGCAGGTAAAGTACGCACTGGGTCGGGTGCCCAGCATCCTCTACGGACTAGGAGAAAAGGATTTACCGGTAGGTGTTAAATCCTATTTCTCTGACGTCCTAAGTGGATGCTGGGGACTCCGTCAGGACCATGGGGAATAGCGGCTCCGCAGGAGACAGGGCACAAAAGTAAAAGCTTTAGGATCAGGTGGTGTGCACTGGCTCCTCCCCCTATGACCCTCCTCCAAGCCTCAGTTAGGTTTTTGTGCCCGGCCGAGAAGGGTGCAATCTAGGTGGCTCTCCTAAAGAGCTGCTTAGAGTAAAAGTTTTGTTAGGTTTTTTATTTTCAGTGAGTCCTGCTGGCAACAGGCTCACTGCAACGAGGGACTTAGGGGAGAAGAAGTGAACTCACCTGCGTGCAGGATGGATTGGCTTCTTAGGCTACTGGACACTAGCTCCAGAGGGACGATCACAGGTACAGCCTGGATGGGTCACCGGAGCCGCGCCGCCGACCCCCTTGCAGATGCTGAAGAGAGAAGAGGTCTAGAAATCGGCGGCTGAAGACTTCTCAGTCTTCATGAGGTAGCGCACAGCACTGCAGCTGTGCGCCATTGCTCTCAGCACACTTCACACCAACGGTCACTGAGGGTGCAGGGCGCTGGGGGGGGCGCCCTGGGCAGCAATGAAAGTACCTATGCTGGCTAAAAATACATCACATATAGCCTCTGGGGCTATATGGATGTATTTAACCCCTGCCAGGTTGTCAGAAAAACGGGAGAAGAAGCCCGCCGAAAAGGGGGCGGGGCCTATTCTCCTCAGCACACAGCGCCATTTTCCTACACAGCTCCGCTGCTAGGAAGGCTCCCAGGCTCTCCCCTGCACTGCACTACAGAAACAGGGTTAAAACAGAGAGGGGGGGCACTTATTTGGCGATATTATTATATATTAAGATGCTATAAGGGAAAACACTTATATAAGGTTGTCCCTGTATAATTATAGCGTTTTGGTGTGTGCTGGCAAACTCTCCCTCTGTCTCCCCAAAGGGCTAGTGGGGTCCTGTCCTCTATCAGAACATTCCCTGTGTGTGTGCTGTGTGTCGGTACGTGTGTGTCGACATGTATGAGGACGATGTTGGTGAGGAGGCGGAGCAATTGCCTGTAATGGTGATGTCTCTCTCTAGGGAGTCGACACCGGAATGGATGGCTTATTTAGGGAATTACGTGATAATGTCAACACGCTGCAAGGTCGGTTGACGACATGAGACGGCCGGCAAACCAATTAGTACCTGCCCAGGCGTCTCAAACACCGTCAGGGGCTTTAAAACGCCCATTTACCTCAGTCGGTCGACACGGACACTGACTCCAGTGTCGACGGTGAAGAAACAAACGTATTTTCCATTAGGGCCACACGTTCCATGTTAAGGGCAATGAAGGAGGTGTTACATATTTCTGATACTACAAGTACCACAAAAAAGGGTATTATGTGGGGTGTGAAAAAACTACCTGTAGTTTTTCCTGAATCAGATAAATTAAATGAAGTGTGTGATGATGCGTGGGTTTCCCCCGATAGAAAATTATTGGCGTTATACCCTTTCCCGCCAGAAGTTAGGGCGCGTTGGGAAACACCCCTTAGGGTGGATAAGGCGCTCACACGCTTATCAAAACAAGTGGCGTTACCGTCTCCAGATACGGCCGCCCTCAAGGAGCCAGCTGATAGGAGGCTGGAAAATATCCTAAAAAGTATATACACACATACTGGTGTTATACTGCGACCAGCGATCGCCTCAGCCTGGATGTGCAGCGCTGGGGTGGCTTGGTCGGATTCCCTGACTGAAAATATTGATACCCTTGACAGGGACAGTATTTTATTGACTATAGAGCATTTAAAGGATGCATTTCTATATATGCGAGATGCACAGAGGGATATTTGCACTCTGGCATCAAGAGTAAGTGCGATGTCCATATCTGCCAGAAGATGTTTATGGACACGACAGTGGTCAGGTGATGCAGATTCCAAACGGCACATGGAAGTATTGCCGTATAAAGGGGAGGAGTTATTTGGGGTCGGTCCATCGGACCTGGTGGCCACGGCAACAGCTGGAAAATCCACCTTTTTTACCCCAAGTCACATCTCAGCAGAAAAAGACACCGTCTTTTCAGCCTCAGTCCTTTCGTCCCCATAAGGGCAAGCGGGCAAAAGGCCAGTCATATCTGCCCAGGGATAGAGGAAAGGGAAGAAGACTGCAGCAGGCAGCCCCTTCCCAGGAACAGAAGCCCTCCACCGCTTCTGCCAAGTCCTCAGCATGACGCTGGGGCCGTACACAGTGGGCTCACTCGCAAGGGGACCCCTGGATCCTACAAGTAGTATCCCAGGGGTACAGATTGGAAATTCGAGACGTCTCCCCCTCGCAGGTTCCTGAAGTCTGCTTTACCAACGTCTCCCTCCGACAGGGAGGCAGTATTGGAAACAATTCACAAGCTGTATTCCCAGCAGGTGATAATCAAAGTACCCCTCCTACAACAAGGAAAGGGGTATTATTCCACACTATATTGTGGTACTGAAGCCAGACGGCTCGGTGAGACCTATTCTAAATCTGAAATCTTTGAACACTTACATACAAAGGTTCAAATCAAGATGGAGTCACTCAGAGCAGTGATAGCGAACCAGGAAGAAGGGGACTATATGGTGTCCCTGGACATCAAGGATGCTTACCTCCATGTCCCAATTTGCCCTTCTCACCAAGGGTACCTCAGGTTCGTGGTACAGAACTGTCACTATCAGTTTCAGACGCTGCCGTTTGGATTGTCCACGGCACCACGGGTCTTTACCAAGGTAATGGCCGAAATGATGATCCTTCTTCAAAGAAAAGGCGTCTTAATTATCCCTTACTTGGAAGATCTCCTGATAAGGGCAAGGTCCAGAGAACAGTTGGAGGTCGGAGTAGCACTATCTCAAGTAGTTCTACGACAGCACGGGTGGATTCTAAATATTCCAAAATCGCAGCTGTTTCCGACGACACGTCTGCTGTTCCTAGGGATGATTCTGGACACAGTCCAGAAAAAGGTGTTTCTCCCGGAGGAGAAAGCCAGGGAGTTATCCGAGCTAGTCAGAAACCTCCTAAAACCAGGCCAAGTGTCAGTGCATCAATGCACAAGAGTCCTGGGAAAAATGGTGGCTTCTTACGAAGCGATTCCATTCGGCAGATTTCACGCAAGAATTTTTCAGTGGGATCTGCTGGACGAATGGTCCGGATCGCATCTTCAGATGCATCAGCGGATAATCCTGTCTCCAAGGACAAGGGTGTCTCTTCTGTGGTGGCTGCAGAGTGCTCATCTACTAGAGGGCAGCACATTCGGCATTCAGGACTGGGTTCTGGTGACCACGGATGCCAGCCTGAGAGGCTGGGGAGCAGTCACACAGGGAAGAAATTTCCAAGGAGTGTGGTCAAGTCTGGAGACTTCTCTCCACATAAATATACTGGAGCTAAGGGCAATTTACAATGCTCTGAGCCTAGGAAGACCTCTGCTTCAAAGTCAACCGGTGCTGATCCAGTCGGACAACATCATGGCAGTCGCCCACGTAAACAGACAGGGCGGCACAAGAAGCAGGAGGGCAATGGCAGCAAGGATTCTTCGCTGGGCGAAAAATCATGTGATAACACTGTCAGCGGTGTTCATTCCGGGAGTGGACAACTGGGAAGCAGACTTCCTCAGCAGGAACGACCTCCACCCGGGAGAGTGGGGACTTCATCTGGAAGTCTTCCACATGATTGTGAACCGTTGGGAAAGACCAAAGGTGGACATGATGGCGTCCCGTCTGAACAAAAAACTGGACAGGTATTGCGCCAGGTCAAGAGACCCTCAGGCAATAGCTGGGACGCTCTGGTAACACCGTGGGTGTACCAGTCAGTGTATGTGTTCCCTCCTCTGCCTCTCATACCCAAGGTACTGAGAATTATAAGACGGAGAGGAGTAAGAACTATACTCGTGGCTCCGGATTGGCCAAGAAGGACTTGGTACCCGGAACTTCAAGAGATACTAAGAAGGGACTTGCTTCAGCAAGGATCATGTCTGTTCCAAGACTTACCGCGGCTGCGTTTGACGGCATGGCGGTTGAACGCCGGATCCTAAGGGAAAAAGGCATTCCGGAAGAGGTCATCCCTACCCTGGTCAGAGCCAGGAAGGAGGTGACCGCACAACATTATCACCGCATTTGGCGAAAATATGTTGCATGGTGTGAGGCCAGGAAGGCCCCCACGGAGGAATTTCAACTCGGTCGATTCCTGCATTTCCTGCAAACAGGAGTGTCTATGGGCCTCAAATTGGGGTCCATTAAGGTTCAAATTTCGGCCCTGTCGATTTTCTTCCAGAAAGAATTGGCTTCAGTTCCTGAAGTCCAGAAGTTTGTCAAGGGAGTACTGCATATACAACCCCCTTTTGTGCCTCCAGTGGCACTGTGGGATCTCAACGTAGTTCTGGGATTCCTCAAATCACATTGGTTTAAACCGCTCAAATCTGTGGATTTGAAATATCTCACATGGAAAGTGACCATGCTGTTGGCCCTGGCCTCGGCCAGGCGAGTGTCAGAATTGGCGGCTTTGTCTCACAAAAGCCCATATCTGATTGTCCATTCGGACAGGGCAGAGCTGCGGACTCGTCCCCAGTTTCTCCCTAAGGTGGTGTCAGCGTTTCACCTGAACCAGCTTATTGTGGTACCTGCGGCTACTAGGGACTTGGAGGACTCCAAGTTGCTGGATGTTGTCAGGGCCCTGAAAATATAGGTTTCCAGGACGGCTGGAGTCAGGAAAACTGACTTGCTGTTATCCTGTATGCACCCAACAAACTGGGTGCTCTTGCTTCTAAGCAGACGATTGCTAGTTGGATGTGTAGTACAATTCAGCTTGCACATTCTGTGGCAGGCCTGCCACAGCCAAAATATGTAAATGCCCATTCCACAAGGAAGGTGGGCTCATCTTGGGCGGCTGCCCGAGGGGTCTCGGCTTTACAACTTTGCCGAGCTGCTACTTGGTCAGGGGCAAACACGTTTGAAAAATTCTACAAATTTGATACCCTGGCTGAGGAGGACCTGGAGTTCTCTCATTCGGTGCTGCAGAGTCATCCGCACTCTCCCGCCCGTTTGGGAGCTTTGGTATAATCCCCATGGTCCTGACGGAGTCCCCAGCATCCACTTAGGACGTCAGAGAAAATAAGAATTTACTTACCGATAATTCTATTTCTCGTAGTCCGTAGTGGATGCTGGGCGCCCATCCCAAGTGCGGATTGTCTGCAATACTTGTACATAGTTATTGTTACAAAAATCGGGTTATTATTGTTGTGAGCCATCTTTTCAGAGGCTCCGCTGTTATCATGCTGTTAACTGGGTTCAGATCACAGGTTGTACAGTGTGATTGGTGTGGCTGGTATGAGTCTTACCCGGGATTCAAAATCCTTCCTTATTGTGTACGCTCGTCCGGGCACAGTATCCTAACTGAGGCTTGGAGGAGGGTCATAGGGGGAGGAGCCAGTGCACACCACCTGATCCTAAAGCTTTTACTTTTGTGCCCTGTCTCCTGCGGAGCCGCTATTCCCCATGGTCCTGACGGAGTCCCCAGCATCCACTACGGACTACGAGAAATAGAATTATCGGTAAGTAAATTCTTATTTTTCTCATACGTCCTAGAGGATGCTGGGATCCACTTCAGTACCATGGGGTTATACCAAAGCTCCAGTACGGGCGGGAGAGTGCGGATGACCCTGCAGCACCGATTGACCAAACTTGAGGTTCTCATCGGCCAAGGTGTCAAACCTGCAAAACTTAGCAAACGTGTTTGACCCGGACCAAGTAGCTGCTCGGCAAAGTTGTAAAGCCGAGACGCCCCGGGCAGCCGCCCAGGACGAGCCCACCTTTCTAGTAGAATGGGCATTTACCGACTTCGGTACCAGCAATCCTGCTGTGGAATGAGCATGCTCAATTGTTCCTCTGATCCAGCGTGCAATAGTCTGCTTAGAAGCAGGACACCCAATCTTGTTGGGAGCATACAGGACAAACAGAGCCTCCGTTTTCCTTATCCGAGCTGTTCTTGCGACATAAATCTTCAAAGCTCTAACCACATCAAGAGACTTTGACTCAGTGAAAGTGTCAGTAGCTACTGGCACCACAATAGGTTGGTTTATGTGGAAAGACGAAACCACCTTTGGAAGAAATTGTTGACGGGTTCTTAACTCTGCTCTATCTTCATGGAAGATCAGGTAAGGGCTCTTGTGAGACAAGGCCCCCAACTCAGACACCCGCCTTGCGGATGCCAAGGCCAAAAGCATCACCACTTTCCAAGTGAGAAACTTCAACTCTATCTCCTGTAGAGGTTCAAACCAACTCGATTGAAGGAACTGCAACACCACATTAAGGTCCCATGATGCCACAGGAGGCACAAATGGAGGCTGGATGTGCAGAACTACTTTCACCAACGTCTGAACTTCTGGAAGGGAGGCCAATTGTTTTTGAAAGAAAACTGATAAGGCCGAAATCTGGACCTTTATTGAACCCAGTCTAAGGCCCGCATCTACACCAGCCTGCAGAAAATGGAGAAAACGTCCTAACTCAAACTCTTTCGTAGGAGCCTTCTTGGATTCACACCAAGACACATATTTTCTCCAAATACGGTGGTAATATTTAGACGTTACTCCTTTCCTGGCCTTAATAAGAGTGGGGATGACTTCCTTGGGAATACCCTTTCGGGCTAGGATCCGGCGCTCAACAGCCATGCCGTCAAACGTAGCCGCGGTAAGTCTTGATACACGCACGGCCCCTGCTGTAGCAGGTCCTCGCGAGGAGGAAGAGGCCGAGGATCTTCTATGAGCAACTCCTGAAGATCTGGATACCAAGCCCTCCTTGGCCAGTCTGGGGCAATGAAGATTGCTCAAACTCTTGTTCTTATGATTTTTAGAACTTTTGGAATCAGTGGAAGTGGAGGGAAAACATATACCGACCGAAACACCCACTGGGTCACCAGTGCATCCACTGCTATTGCTTGAGGGTCTCTCGACCTGGAACAATATCTCTGAAGCTTCTTGTTGAGACGAGATGCCATCATGTCTACTTGAGGAACTCCCCAAAGACTTGCCACCTCTGTGAAGACTTCTTGGTGGAGGCCCCACTCTCCTGGATGGAGATCGTGTCTGCTGAGGAAGTCTGCTTCCCTGTTGTCCACTCTCGGAATGAAAATTGCTGACAGAGCCCTTGCATGTCTTTCTGCCCAGAGGAGGATCTTTGTCACCTCTGCCATTGCCGCTCTGCTTTTCATTCCGCCTTGCCGGTTTTTGTACGCGACTGCTGTTACATTGTCCGACTGGATCTGCACGGGTTGATCTTGAAGAAGATGTACCGCTTGTAGGAGGCGTTGTAAATGGCTTTCAATTCCAGAACGTTTATGTGAAGGCAGGCTTCCTGACTTGACCATTTTCCTTGGAAGCTTTCCCCCTGTGTGACTGCTCCCCAACCTCAGAGACCTGCATCCGTGGTTACCAGGACCCAGTCCTGAATCCCAAACCTGCGTCCCTATAGTAGGTGAGAACTGTGTAGCCACCACAGGAGCCAAATCCTGGCTTTGGAGGACAGGATTATCTTCCGGTGCATGTGTAGGTGAGATCCGGACCACTTGTCCAATAGGTCCCACTGGAATAGTCTGGCATGGAATCGGCCAAACTATGGCCTCGTAGGCCGCTACCATCTTCCCCCAACAACCGAATGCATTGATGTATCGACACTCTTGTTGGTTTCAGGACTTGTTTGACCATTCTCTGGATTTCCAGAGCCTTTTCTACTAGTGATGAGCGAGGTTCGGTTTTACTCGGTTTTACTCGGTTCTCAAAACGGCATCTTATTGGCTATCCAAAACACGTGACATCCGTGAGCCAATAAGATGCCGTTTTGAGAACCGAGTAAAACCGAGTAAAACCGAACCCGCTCATCACTATTTTCTACTGGAATAAATACTTTCTGTACTTCTGTGTCCAGTATCATCCCTAAAAAGGACAATCTTGTCGGTTACAACTGCGACTTCGGAAAATTCATGATCCAACCGTGTTGTTGGAGTACTGGTATACTGATAGGGAGACTGCAATGTTCCGCACCAACCGTTCCCTGGATCTCGCTTTTATCAGGAGATCGTCCAGGTAAGGAATTATATTGACTCCTTGTTGTCGAAGGAAGACCATCATCTCTGCCATCATCTTTGTGAATACCCTCGGTGCCGTGGAGAGTCCGAACGGCAACGTCTGGAACTGATAATAGCAATCCTGCACTGCGAATCTCAGGTAAGCTTGGTGAGGAGGATAAATGGGAACATGCAAGTAAGCATCTTTTATGTGTACTGACACCATGAAGTCCTCCTCCTCCAGACTGGAAATCACTGCCCTCAGAGATTCCATCTTGAACTTGAACCTTTTCAGATAGAGATTCAGATTTTTCAGGTTTAAAATTGGTCTGACCGAGCTGTCCGGCTTCGGAACTACGAAGAGGCTTGAATAAAACCCTTCTCCTTGCTGTGACAAGGGTACCAGGACAATGACTTGATCCTGACATAATTTTTGAACTGCCGTTGTTACTGCCTCTCTTTCTGGAAGAGAAGCTGGCAAGGTCGATTTGAAAAATTGGCATGGGGGGACGTCTTGAAACTCCAGTCTGTACCCATGGGACACTATTTGTAAGACCCACGGGTCCAGGCCAGATTGAATCCAGATCTGACTGAAAAGCTTCAGACGTGCTCCCACCCAAGGGAGCCCCAGCGTCATGCTGCAGATTTGGCAGAAGCAGGGGTTGACTTCTGCTCCTGGGATCCCGGAGACGCTGCGGATTTCTTTCCTCTTCCCCTCCCTCTACCTGCAAAGAAGGGGGAACCTTTGGCCTTTTTGTATTTGTTGGGCCGAAAGGACTGCATCTGAGAGTGATGTGTCTTTTTTGCCGGTGCAGGAGCATAAGGCAAGAATGTCGACTTACCTGCAGTAGCCGCCGAGACTAACGCATCCAGCCCATCTCCAAACAAGGCCTCACCTTTATACGGGAGAGCCTCCATATTCCTTTTGGAATCTGTCAGCATTCAACTGGCGAATCCACAACGCCCTTTGAGCTGATACTGCCATGGTAGTGGCTTTTGAACCCAAGAGTCCAATATCCTTCATAGCTTCTAGCATGTATGTGGCAGTGTCTTTGATATGACCTAACGTTAGGAGTATCTCGTCTCTATCGTGTCAATTTCCGATGACAAGTTATCTGACCATTTTTCAATAGCACTACTCACCCACGCGCAAGCAATAGTGGGCCTGAGCAGCGTACCATTGGCCACATAAATAGATTTTAACGTAGTCTCCGTTTTGCGGTCTGCCAGCTCCTTTAGTGAAGCCGTCCCAGGTGCAGGGAGAATCACCTTTTTTGTTAATCTTGACAGAGCACTGTCTAATACAGGGGGTGACTCCCATCTTTTCCTGTCCTCTGCTGGGAAAGGATAAGCAACTTGGGTGGTCATTCTGAGTTGTTCGCTATTTTTTCGTTCGCACAACATATTCGCAAAATTGCGAATACGTTGCACAAAAGCGAAAATCCGCCCCCAACATATTTTTACAATTTCGTACGCAGTAATACACAAAGTAGGCGTAAGCCAAATTACATCGCACTAATGCGAACCCATCGCAATACCACAAACCTCATCGTATAAAACCTAACTTCTCGTAGATTTACACATTCCTCTTAAAATTGCACACGCTTTTGGTAAAAAAACGCACAGCAATGGGTTTTTTTCACTTTTAAGTTAAATAAGGCTCCACAAGCCTTCATCAATTACGAATCCAATTAGTGTAATGATTGTTAATGGTCATGACCAATTAAGTCTCCAAATAATACCTGAAGAACACTTTGTAGGCATAATTGGCCATTAACATTGTAAATAAGTTATTTTTAATATAGATGTGGGAAATGTGGCTTGTTTTTTTTTTTTTTTTTTGTAGAGGTGTAGTGTGTGAATAAATGTGTTAACATGTTTTTAAGATCAATAAGCTCCTAACTATTTTTAATAATTATTTTCGGTATAAATTTTAAATTCACATTCTTAAGTTACATGTCAGAAATTTTTAAGCTAACCAATTTCTGCTAGGCAATCTGCAGTTCCTTTATTGCATAAATAAACACAACACCCGATTAACTTGAATCAAAAATGTTTATTTATTTATTTATTTTAAACAAAATTTTTAGAAATATATTTTTTTTAATTTTAAACAAATTTTTCCAACAAATCGACTGTTGCCAGTAAATTTTGTAGTTGCTGGCGCATGCTGGCCAGAATTTCGCCCAAACTTGTGGGATCTCCAACCGCAACATCTGAAATGAAGATGCAAAATAAACATTAATAACTTCCTCACATTACCTATTATACAAACAAGGCACAAAGCACACTTTAATGCAGGCATGTCCAAACTGCGGACCTCCAGCTGTTTGTAAAATACATATCCCAGCATGCCTTGACCCAGTTTTGCTGTCAGAGAATGCAAAAGCTGTGTCTGGCCATGCTGGGATGTGTAGTTTTTCAACAGCTGGAGGGCCGCAGATTGGACAGGCCTGCTTTAATGGCCAAGTAACTACATCATGGATGTTTTAATGAGAAAACATTAGCAGAACAACACACAAGCCTGCTCAGCAAGGTTTTTTATTTTTTTACTTAAACAAAGTGTACGACACCATGGGGTACATACAGTAATATGGGAGTTATATTGTAGATGGAATGTTACCCATAGCAACCAATCAAAAACAACATATCTTGTAGAAGGTGCAAAATAATTGAAAAGTATGATCTGCTTGGTTGCTATGGCCAAAATACCAACTTAAATAGTAATACCATCTTAGTAAATGTAGCCTCATGCAGGGATTCATTCACATCTGGAGTGAAGCAGTCTTTTTTTGTTTTGTTTTTGGCCCTGCATCATCACACTGCATATCCACATCTTCAGAAGGACCACATATCGTAGCATGCCCACACTCCATGAAAGCCTGCCTTACAACATAAGGTCAAACAGCTTTCTAAATGTATAAATCCTACATAGTAGGAGTGTAACTTTCACAACACAAATCACTGTGTCCTTAGCCTGCCTAACAAAGTGACTCCTGCGACTTTAATTTGAAAATATTGCAATACCCAGGCACAATTGTAAAAGTAAAACCACACAAAAAGTACCACTCAGGTCTAAATGTTTTGCATATAATGTATCACATACAAACCCTGTTGTGCAGCCAAACCTGTCGACATAGTGATTGGCGACCCAGAGTGGGCATCCTCAACATTGCAGATGTAGACACTGTACATATAATGTTCCTCACACAAATGTAAATGCATCATCCATACCATGATGAAGAAGACAAGCATTTAACCTTGACAAAAGATTGCCCACAGTACAACACTGCATTTATTTGAATGTGTCGTTTAAAAAAAAAAAAAAGGAATGTGTGTGAACTTACTCTCCTCTGCCACTTGCCCACCTCCCTCAAGTGGCTCCGGGGCCTCTGCTGCCCATTCTGATGGCAGCGAAGGTGGCTGGCTGGGGGATGGAGGCTGGATGGGTGAGGTTGGCTGGATGGGGGATGGGTGCTGGATGGGGGAAGGAGGGTCTATTTGTGTAAGAGGATGGAAGGGGGAGGACCTTACAGAGGGGGTTTGAGAATGATAGGGTGAGGGTGGTGGAGTGGATTTTTGGGACACAGAGGGGGAGGGGGGCAGAGAGGGGAATTGTGAAAAAGAGGTGTATTGGGCCGGAGAGGGTGATTGGTCGGGAGAGAGGGATTGGGAAAGAGAGTGGGATTGGGCTGGAGAGGGGAATTGGGAAAGAGAGTGGGATTGGGCCGGAGAGGGTTAGGTGGCCGGAGAGGGTGAGGTGGCTGGAGAGGGGGTGTGGGCCGGAGAGGGGGAGGTGGCTGGAGAGAAGGAGTGGGCCGGAGAGGTGGAGGTGGCCGGAGAGGGGGAGTGGGCCGGTGAGGGGGTGTGGGCCGGAGAGGGGGTGTGGGCTGGAGAGGGGGAGTGGGCTGGAGAGGGGGAGGGGGCCTGAGAAGGGGCCTGGTGTGGGCTCCCAGCAGCAGCAGCTTGCCGTTGTGCGCGCCCTAGAATGACATATGTAATATTTAGGTTGTAGCATATACATCAATAACATCAGCATATTCCTATTACTCTGTTCTGTCCCATGTTAAAGAGACAGGGGTAACATTATTAAGTTTTTTTAATGTTTAAACTGGTTATGTTGCCCATAGCAACCAATCAGATTATACATAACATTTATTAAGATGCTTCTATCAGATAATATATAGAATGTGATTGTTTGATATAGGCAACATCACCAGTTCAAAAAACCTCCCACATTATAAAATTAAACCCACTAAGCAAGTTATTGGGTTAAGTTGACAGGCTGTGTAGCAACTCTGCACAACAACATTCACTTTTGCAGAAGCACCTTGCTACACAGTCAGTACTGCTTGCCCTACCCACACACACTGTCATGTTTATTCTACAATAGTTTTTTGTAAGTGTGCACATTTTCACACTCTCACTTAGTGAAAGTAGGCAAAGTTTATGCTAAAATTCTCAGTGTTATTTACTGTAATATTTTACTTACTGCGCCTACGTATGTCACGGATTTGTTGGCGGAGCTCCGCCAACAGGTCCGGCGTACGCCTGCGGAGGTCGCTCCAGCGCCTTTCCAATTGAATGATGGACCTCCTGCTGCGGGCACGGGTTCTCAATAAGCGGCGGACCTCCGCGTAGGCCTCGCGCTTTACCCTATTTGGGATAAAGGGCCCTGCGCAGCCTACGCGGCAGTCCATTACTGCCACCAGAACGCGCAGCTCGCGGCGAGAAAAAGCTGCTGCACGCATGATGGCAATGGCGTTTTCCAAATATGGGCTTATATTTATAGTGTGTGGTGGCATGTGATTGGTGGTAGATTTATGGTGTCATCTAATAAACTTTATTGATGTGTGCATTGCATAAACTTTATTGATTTGTGCATTGCTGTGAAGGACAGAGGGGGTAGTTCGCTATAGCGGAAATTCGCAGTCGCGGAAGAACATCCAAAAAATACGTACACTCACAATTACACATACACACTCACATACACACACACACACACACACACACACACACACACACACACACACACACACACACTCACATTTTTAGAAAAATAATTGTTAAAATCTGTGTACTCACCACATTTGCCAAGAACAATCAGCTGCACAAAGTCACAAAGTTTACAACATTTAGGATCATATGTTGTGTATTTTGTAATGAAAACAGAAGCACAAAAAAAAATAAGCAATAATCAAACAGTTATTACACCAATTATGCAAAGTAAATATTTAAAAAAAAAACAAAAAAAACAGCAGATTGTTTCATAATACATTGTAAGGTTAATATGTAAGAATTTTAACAAAAACAACGAATAATATAGACACACACACCAAAACAATTACACTATGAACTTTCAATAGCTACCTAAATGACATCAGAGCAAACTGAACATAAACATACAGTGACTTTGGAAAAAATTTATAAAATATGTAAAAAAAAATCACTATACCTGAAATAATCCCGCACAATGCCTGCCCTTACTTCGTTTCCCCTCCGGGAAACACTCCCCCCACCGACTGTCCGCCCAACCCCTGGCTCCTCACCAGGCAATTCCTCTGTTTGAGGAAGCTCAACGCGACTCCTTACAGCGATGTTATGTAGGATAGCGCACAGGACCACAATTTTACATACCATCTCCGGCGAATACATGATGTCACCACCAGTGCGGCGTGGCACACGAAAGCGCCCTTTAAGGACACCAATCGTGCGCTCCACCAGCTGTCTAGTGGCAATAAGCGCGGAGTTAAATGCCGTCTGTGGTCCTGGCCTGGGCTTACTGTACGGAGTCACGAGTCAGGGGGTGCAAGGATATCCACAGTCTCCTGTTTGATGAGAATAAAAGATAAAAATTATATTTTTATAATTACATTTTTTTTAAATAAAAATGAAACACAAATATGCAACAATACTCACCCAATAACCACATTTCTTGTCCTTCCATCGATCTTAATCTCTGCCATATCCCTGATTGTCTAATGACATGGGCATCATGGGAGTTCCCCGGGAACTTAGCATTCAGGGACAGGATCTGGAGGGATGGCCCACAAACAACCATTACATTCAGAGAATGAAACAGTTTCCTGTTTCGAAAAATTTCTTCATTATGTCTTGGTGGTACAATAGCTACATGTGTGCCATCCACAACCCCAATAACGTGTGGGAAGCGACTACCACCTTCCTCAAATTGCTGCTTCACCACATCCAGGGCACCAACATCCAAAGGCATAGAAATAAATTGCTTCACTCTCTTAAGGAAAGCCTAGCTGACACGCCGCAGGACCTTACTGAACTGGCCCTGCGACATGCCAATCAGATCTCCCACAACATGCTGGTATGAACCAGTGGCCACAAAATGTTACACAGCAAGGAATTGTGTCAATGCTGGTATTGCTGTAGGATACCTAATGGATTGTTCTAGATCACTCTCTATTATGGAGAGAGTGTCTAGGATTAGATGAGGTGGCAGTCTGTATCTACGCAACACTACATCATCAGGCATCCCAAAAAGAAGGACACGGGTACGGAAAATTGGTGGCCTAGCACGCCTCCGTTGCCTTGGATGATGAGGAGCCGGTTGGTGTTGGAGGGGTTGGGGTGGGAGTGGTTTTGTGGGTTGGGGTGGGAGTGCTTCCGCACCGACATGGATAGACATCACCAACTTAAAAAGAAGGTAAGAATCATGACACCAAAAAACAAACGTAAAATAAACATTGTCATCCATATTCAAAATAAAAGTGTATGGGTGTTAACTTACTGCTTGTGCATACTCCATTTCTTAAAAATTTCATTAGGATCCAAAAAAAAAAAATAGCTAAGTCTCCACAACATAGGTTCACATCACAAATGAAAAATCCAAAATGCAAAACAACACTACCCATTTAATGAATGCAACAATATATAGTATTGAAAATAAGTATGACTCATTTTATGAAAACAAATACAAAACAAATTGCAAAAAAACACAAAACACATATGCTACATTAAAACGGGTGGCCTTTATTTGCAAATACAGCAAAAATCAGCCATACCTTGTCAAAAGTAAATGCTTTTAAATCTAAAAAATAAGACACCTACAAGAGACAGAAAATGAGTCTAAGAGATCAGATAGACACTTGCAACAAACAGCAGGACACACTGAGATAGGCTACTTACCTGCTCAATATGTTAAGGCAGCCAATTGGGGTTGGAAACTTAAATGAAAATAGCCCACTTGGCCTACAAAATGAACCCAAAATAATATTCACAGAGACACCTACAAGAGACAGAATAGGAGTCTAAGAGATCAGATAGACACTTGCAACAAACAGCAGGACACACTGAGATAGGCTACTTACCTGCTCAATATGTTAAGGCAGCCAATTGGGGTTGGAAACTTAAATGAAAATAGCCCACTTGGCCTACAAAATGAACCCAAAATAATATTCACAGAGACACCTACAAGAGACAGAAAAGGAGTCTAAGAGTTCAGATAGACACTTGCAACAAACAGCAGGACACACTGAGATAGGCTACTTACCTGCTCAATATGTTAAGGCAGCCAATTGGGGTTGGAAACTTAAATGAAAATAGCCCACTTGGCCTACAAAATGAACCCAAAATAATATTCACAGAGACACCTACAAGAGACAGAAAAGGAGTCTAAGAGATCAGATAGACACTTGCAACAAACAGCAGGACACACTGCGATAGGCTACTTACCTGCTCAATATGTTAAGGCAGCCAATTGGGGTTGGAAACTTAAATGAAAATAGCCCACTTGGCCTACAAAATGAACCCAAAATAATATTCACAGAGACACCTACAAGAGACAGAAAAGGAGTCTAAGAGATCAGATAGACACTTGCAACAAACAGCAGGACACACTGAGATAGGCTACTTACCTGCTCAATATGTTAAGGCAGCCAATTGGGGTTGGAAACTTAAATGAAAATAGCCCACTTGGCCTACAAAATGAACCCAAAATAATATTCACAGAGACACCTACAAGAGACAGAAAAGGAGTCTAAGAGATCAGATAGACACTTGCAACAAACAGCAGGACGCACTGAGATAGGCTACTTACCTGCTCAATATGTTAAGGCAGCCAATTGGGGTTGGAAACTTAAATGAAAATAGCCCACTTGGCCTACAAAATGAACCCAAAATAATATTCACAGAGACACCTACAAGAGACAGAAAAGGAGTCTAAGAGATCAGATAGACACTTGCAACAAACAGCAGGACACACTGAGATAGGCTACTTACCTGCTCAATATGTTAAGGCAGCCAATTGGGGTTGGAAACTTAAATGAAAATAGCCCACTTGGCCTACAAAATGAACCCAAAATAATATTCACAGAGACACCTACAAGAGACAGAAAAGGAGTCTAAGAGATCAGATAGACACTTGCAACAAACAGCAGGACACACTGAGATAGGCTACTTACCTGCTCAATATGTTAAGGCAGCCAATTGGGGTTGGAAACTTAAATGAAAATAGCCCACTTGGCCTACAAAATGAACCCAAAATAATATTCACAGAGACACCTACAAGAGACAGAAAAGGAGTCTAAGAGATCAGATAGACACTTGCAACAAACAGCAGGACACACTGAGATGGGCTACTTACCTGCTCAATATGTTAAGGCAGCCAATTGGGGTTAGAAACTTAAATGAAAATAGCCCACTTGGCCTACAAAATGAACCCAAAATAATATTCACAGAGACACCTACAAGAGACAGAAAAGGAGTCTAATAAATAAAGTATCCAGTGTGAACAATAGAACAGACACACTGTAAAGTACAGGTAACAAAAATCTAACATATGCCATAAGAATCCATTTATATGTCAAACAGTTATCCACCAAAATAGTTATACCCTGTTTTAAAAAGTAGAAACTTCCATTGCACACCCATACATATTTGGTTTGGTAATTGCCTAATTTAGTAATACTAACAAAAGAAACGTAGCAAAAAATACGCACTACGCAACACAACATTAATAATTTTTTAAGCTAACAAACGCCCATCTGTCTGCAATATACTGAAAAAATAACTCACTCAGCAAAGTTGGAGCAAACATGACCACCTTCTCTGAAAGAGCACAAAGCTGCTTCTGGTATCATACACCCACTCACACAGGCTGCAATCCAGACTGTTAAATAAGCAGTACAATCAGTCACAGAATTAGCATAATTTACGCCTGTGTGAATTACCGCAATGGACACACAGCTATAAATAGCTACACACCTGGGCAAACAGACATGCCACTAGCAACATGGCTACTCGTAAGCAGTTGGCAGCAGAGATGGACCGCGTGCAGCAGCAGACACAAAGGCGCCTAGCATTGCGTAGGCAGATGATGTAATCCGCAGAGGTGGATTCTGAAGTAGCAGGACCCAGTACTAGAGACATTCCAACTTCTGATACCCAGCAGTTAGGAGAGGATACCCTGCCAGACATACATACTGGGGTAACTGAGGGAGATTCAGCATTAGCCGCACAAACACAAACTACACAAGCAGCCAGTGAAGAGGAAGATGGTGAGGAGGAACAGGACCAAAGCTCTCAGGCTACTTCAAAGAGAAAAAAAAGGCAGCCCGCATTCACTAAGAGGGAGTTGCGTGTTTTGGTCACACAGGCCATGTCAAAAATACATCGAGGACCAAAAAACATGGGTGCTGCAACCAAAGATAGAATCTGGAGGGACATCGCTCATTCTGTTAATGAAGTCGGCTCAATAGTCCGAACATCACAGGAAGTTCGAAGACGGTAAGTGTATATTGGCAGTCCATTATCTGTGCCAAGTATTCTTAAAAAGTTAGTTAGATGTGATGTTGCCTATAGCAACCAAATGCATAACATGTGTACTATATATTAAAGCAGATATTCATTATTTTACTCTACCTTGCCCCTATTTTTCCCCACATATGTAGTTGGGCTGACTTCAAATCCCGCCTGAAGGGCAAGAGGTCTGCGGAGTGGAATGCCTTGAGGGCAACAGGGGGAGGACCAGCTGCCACTGTGGAGTACACAGAACTTGAGGAGATGGCGATGGACTGTGTCAGTTACGAGGAGGGGGTAGGGGTGTCTCATAAGGACACGGACCTGCCTGAAATACTGATGGCACATGACTTGCCAGGTAAGTTTATACACATATTCATAAACAACTAATTAAGTGGTTCAAAAAGTCTCATGTTTAATTGAAAAAATCTTTTTCCACTCATTCTTCTATTTCCTTTGAACATAACACAGCACAGGTGGGTGAGCAGGTAGAGTCAGAGGAGGGTTATGAGGCTGAGGTGGAGGGACCTAGTGACTCTGGCACTGTGGGACCACAAATCCCACCAATCCAGATTCCAACTGGACCCCCCACCCAACCCTCTGCTATCCCGGCCATCCTGTCTGGAATAGCAAGGTATGGTGAGAGCCTGAATGCGTTTCAAGACAGGATGATCCGGGAGGTTAGCCAGATACCTGTCCGGCTCACTGAGCACAGAACCAGTGTGGAGCAAGGTGTAGCTCAACTCTGCCAAGGTCTGGCAGAGATCAGGCAGGGCCAAGAGCAACTCGCCTCCTCCTTCAAAGACCTTGCAAATTCCATCTTGCAAGGGCTCTAGGACATCGCTGTCTCCCTTGCCCACAGTGGCAGAGAGCCAGCCACATCTGCTCCCTCCCCTCCCTCTGCCCAGGAAGAACATCCCACTGGGCAGGGCCCTCGAAGGTCGCTTCGCAGACCAAGCCAGGAAGAACATCATCAGGCGTGGAAAAAAAAGAGAAAGTGATGTCTCTCCAGATGGGCAGCACCCATGTTTTTCATGTTGGCTCGATGTATTTTTTGTGTTGGCTTGTGTGGCCAGAATGGCTAACTCCCTCTTAGTGAAAAGATACATTTCTGTTTTGGTATATTGTAGCCTGTGAGCTTTTTTTCCTGTACACCAGAGCCATCTTCCTCTTCCTAGCGTGCTGTGTATTGTTGTGTTTGTGTGTTGGCTCCAGAATCTAACTCAGTTCCCCCAAAAAATATGTCTGGCTGGGTGTTCACACCATATTATTTATTAACATTAAAATTATTATTTTGTCATAAGATGGAGTTTCCCTAGTACTGGGTTCTGCTATGTGATTTGTGTCAGTGGCATCTGCTTGCTGCTTTGTCCATCTTTGCCTGTGATACTCACCTGTAGCCATGTTGTTTGGACCAATGAATATATTTTTGCAGTAAAAAAAATATTTAAAACAATTTTGTTTGTGTACTTTATTAAAGTTAATGCATTATGTAAAACTTAGCCCAGTAAAGTTTAGCATGGCATATAGACACTTGTGGAACAAGGGAACAATCCGATTATTCATACAAACATTGCATCTTTCAAAATGCAACAGGTATGCCTTGCACAACACTTTAATGGCCATATTAAAATAGTATTTACAACTAGGTTCTTGGGTTACTAGGGGCAACATGACATAATATTAAACATTGTCAGATATTCGAACCAAAGTTAAACATTTAAAAAAAATAAAAAAAAGTGTATGCTGCATTATGTTGCTCATGATATTTGTGATATACAAAGGAATATTTTTATGTAGTTTAGATGTTGCTGATGTAGTTTTGAAGTTTGGTTAATTCCACTTGTTTGCATTTGGTAGTATTTAAGCCAAAATTAAAACATGCATTTAACATCAATGTTTAGCTAATAACTAAAACAAATCATGCCTTATTTGGCAGCGTGTCAGATTTATAGGTGCTTACAATAAACATGTAATGTGTCCACACAATTGCTGTTTGCAATATTTCAGCAGAGCAGTGTTTAGGAAGTAATTGGACAACAGATGAATGGGCTCTCAAATTAACTGCTAATTATTGCATACACACTTGTCACAGTACTTCGCAAATGCAGAGTAACTGCAGACCTACTCCTATGCTGCGTCAAGATAGCGAACATTTGTTGTGTTAAGTTTACCATCGGAAATGCATTTCTGCTCAAAACACGCCTACTGCTGGTTGCATACTCCCACACTAAACGCCCACTTTCACGCCCTTGTCGTCAGATTGCGAAGCCGCGCCTCTGTCACGCCTTCGTCACTCCCTGTTTTCGGTGGTGTAGTAAGAGAGAAATTTCTGATAGTAATTTTGCACTAGCGTCGTATCGCTGCCTTTGCGCACGCGCTGCTTAGCACCCGCGCATGCGCAGTTTGCGGATTTCCGCCGTTTGCGATGCGATGAACTGCTGCGAACAACTCGGAATGAGGGCCTTGTATCCTTTTGGGAATCTGAAATTTCTTTTCAGGGTTTAACCAAACTCCCTCAAAAAGAGTAGCTCATGAAAAGGAGGGAAAGTTACATTAATTTTCTTTTTATAGAAATACGCCTTCTCCTGAGGTACAGGAGGGGCTTTCGTAACTTCCAAGACCTCCTTTATAGCAACAATCATATATTGAATGCTTTTTGCAAATTTAGGATCTATCCCCCTGGAATGACTATCGTCGACACAGGGATCAGAGTCCGTGTCGGTATCAGTATGTACAATTTTTGCAAAAGGTCTCTTATGTGACCCAGAGGGGTCGCCTGTGGATGAAAAGGCAGAACCCTGAAAAATCACATCTTCCACTGATTTTCTCCAGCTTTCTGCATGAGACTCAGACTTATCCAATCTCTTACTGATATGATTCACACTATCACGTAATTCTTTCACCCATTCAGGCTCGTGGTGTGTCGGCAGCGCCACCACATTACAACTCTGTGTCCCTAAAATGGCTCCCTCAGGGGAAGAGCTCCCTGCCTCAGACATGTCACACTCGTGCACAAACACTCCACAGACACTCCGGGACTTATAGGGGACAGACCCACAGTAAAATCTGTCAGAAGGACACAGATAGGATTTGCCAGTTCACAACCCAGCGCCAGTAACCAAATGTCTGTGAAACACAAAATGCCCACAGACCTGCAGCGCTTTTATAATGATATTATCACACTATATATAGCACCAAACTTCACTGTGCCCCCCCTGTTTGTCACCCTGATACTTGTACTCAGCAGTGGAGGAGGACCAGCGTTGTCTCTGCAGCCTGAGGAGAGAGAAAATGGCGCTGAGCAGTGTGCTGGCTGACTGAGGAGAAAGCCCCGCCCCCGTAATGGCGCGTTTCTCCTCAGCTTCTTTGATACAGATATTGACACTGGCGGGGGTAGGACTGTGCCTCAGCAACTTATGCCCCTTATGCTAGCCAGTTTGGTAGGTTACATGCTGTCCAGGGTGCAACCACCCCCCCCCCCGCTCCCTGCACCATGCAGTGCCTGTGTATGTGTGGGCAGCATGGCGCGCTGCGCTTCCGACAGCCGTGCGGTACCTTTAGCCGTCACTTTGATTTAAGATTCTTCTAACACTCACCTGTCTTCTGACTTCTGGCTCTGCAAGGGGGTGACGGCGGGCTGTGGGAGTGAGCACATAGCCGCAGCTAGCGTTCAGTTCCCCTCAGGAGCTAATGGTGTCCTGTCAGCCAGAAGCAGAGCCATGAAACTATTCAGGAAGTTGGTTCCTACTTCTGCCCCCTAAGTCCCACGAAGCAGGGAGACTGTTGCCAGCAGTTCTCCCTGAAAATAAAAACCCTAACATAAGTCTTTTCAGAGAAACTCAGTAGAGCTCCCCTGGAGTGCATCCAGTCTGCCTGGGCACAATTTCTAAACTGAGGTCTGGAGGAGGGGCATAGAGGGAGGAGCCAGTTCACACCCTTGAAAAGTCTTAAAGTGCCCATGGCTCCTGCGGAACCGTCTATACCCCATGGTACTGAAGTGGACCCCAGCATCCTCTAGGACGTATGAGAAATGAAGTTATCTCAGACTTCTGTGATCCGTATTAAAGATAGTCCTCTGCTTCAGTATGAATGGAAATTAATTCATTGGGTACAGGAACCACCTAGATTTGCTTAGCAAAGTTGAACTACAGCATGTTATTATTGTGATTATCACTTATAAGGTGCCACAGCAAACTGTACGCAGCACCGTACAGAGTAACCATACAACATATGTCAGCTTAGAATGGATATGTGATCTGAAATGCAGACCACAAAGAAATACCATAGAATGCTGAACATCTTGTTCTTTCGGGGATTGTGCTGAATTTGGGGTCTGTGCCCCGGGCATACCGAAGACAGTCTTTGAGACACCCAATGTCTGGTTTTGTGGCAGGGATGCTGGATAGGTAGTCTGGTGGTCCCCAGCACAGTGTCCAGGCATGTCCCCCCCCCCCCCATACAGATCCTGTAGCAACCTGAACCCAGAAGCTGTTTTCTTGGGTGCAGTTGCTGTATCCACCAGCAGCACCACTATTACCTACCAACCACAGACTCTAACCTGTGAAACAAATACATGGAATTGGATAGAGAACTTGCAAGCCCTTGCTCCGCCATGGTTTATGACTTCACCCTGTATGAGCATTAGGTGGGTAGCAAATGCTTTTTCACGTTGCACTACCGCACCCTACTGTATCCTCCCACTGCTAGACACACCAGTCAACAGGGTAACGCTGAATATGTCTGAGCACGCCAGCTCCAGTACCAAAGTGTGTGGAAATTACACCACTGGTCAGTAAGTACTGCTATAATTTACTGTCTCCCATATTGCTTTTATTTAGATTCATTTTGTTGAATCGATGCATCATGAGATTATGACCCAGATTTGTATAATATAACAACCTTGCAATAACAAAAGTACTAAACATTAATATGACACCAGCTATGGAAGGACAGATAACTGGCGCATGGGTTGGGCAACTCACTGAGGTAGCAGGAGTCATAGGTTGCATTCAATAATGTGTGCTCATTTGGTCAGTATCTTGAGATTCAGTAGTTAATGCGTTTACATGTTGTGGACCTGTTATAATTTTAATTACAGTAGGGTGTATATGCTACCTACTTAAAGAAGGACTTAAGAGGTAGGTGTGATGTAAGAATCTGCCAGATAAATCAGTTTTCCTTGTTGCATAATATCTGTACAATTTGTTTCTCTTACGTCCTAAAGGATGCTGGGGACTCCGTAAGGACCATGGGGTATAGACGGGCTCCGCAGGAGACAGGGGCACTCTAAGACTTTATATGGGTGTAAACTGGCTCCTCCCTCTATGCCCCTCCTCCAGACCTCAGTTAGATCCTGTGCCCAGAGGAGACGGACAGTACGAGGAAAGGACTGGATGCAGGCAGACTGGATGCACTGCAGGGGAGCTCTACTGAGTTTCTCTGAAAAGACTTTTGTTAGGTTTTTTATTTTCAGGGAGCACTGTTGGCAAAAGGCTCCCTGCTTCGTGGGACTGAGGGGAGAGAAGCAGACCCACTTTCCTGGACTGATGGGCTTCTTAGGCTACTGGACACCATTAGCTCCAGAGGGTCGGAACACAGGTGTCGTCCTTGCTGTTCGTCCCAGAGCCGCGCCGCTGTCCTCCTCACAGAGCCGGAAGATAGAAGCCGGGTAAGTGTAAGAAGCAAGAAGACTTCAAAGGCGGCAGAAGATCTTCATGAGGTACTGTGCAGCGGTCGCGCTGCGCACCATTGCTCCCACAACAACACACAGGCACAGCACAGGTGCAGGGCGCAGGGGGGGCGCCCTGGGCAGCAATTTTCACCTCAAATAAGTCTGGCACAGTTATATAGATACTGCAGAGGCAGTATATAATAAATCCCCTGCCAGTTTAAAGGAAAAGAGCGGGACCGAAGCAAGCCGTCGAGGGGGCAGAGCTTGATCCTCCAGCACTAACCAGCACCATTTTCTCCACAGCAAGCTGCAGAGAAGCTGCTCCCGGACTCTCCCCTGCTGAACAAGTAACGGGGCAAAAACGAGGGGGGGGGGGCACATTTATTTGGTGCTAAATTGTGTAGATATAGCGCTTTACAGGCTGGGACTTTGTTTCAGTATCTAGTGGCGCTGGGTGTGTGCTGGCATACTCTCTCTCTGTCTCTCCAAAGGGCCTTATTGTGGGTCTGTCCCCATATTCAGATATCCCAGTGTGTGTGGGGGTGTCAGTACGTGTGTGTCGACATGTCTGAAGCGGAAAGCTCATCTAGGGAGGATGCAGAGCAGATGGTGGTGGTGTCTCCGTCGGCACAGCCGACACCTGATTGGTTGGACATGTGGAATGTTTTAAATGCTAATGTGAATTTATTACATAAGAGATTGGACAAAGCAGAGTCCAAGGACAGCGCAGGGAGTAAATCCATGGCTTTGGCTGTGTCACAAGACCCTTCAGGGTCCCATAAACGTCCCTTCTCCCAGATAGCAGACACTGATACCGACACGGATTCTGACTCCAGTGTCGACTATGATGATGCGAGGTTGCACCCAAGAGTGGCCAAGAGTATTCAATATATGATTATTGCAATAAAAGATGTTTTGCATATCACAGAGGACCCCTCTGTCCCTGACACGAGGGTCTGCATGTTTAAGGAAAAGAAACCTGAGGTAATGTTTCCCCCATCTCATGAGCTGAATGCTTTATTTGAAAAGGCTTGGGAAACTCCAGACAAGAGACTGCAGGTTCCCAAGAGAATTATTATGGCGTATCCTTTCCCCTCAAAGGACAGGTTACGGTGGGAATCCTCACCCACGGTGGACAAGGCCTTGACGCGCTTGTCCAAAAAGGTGGCGCTACCGTCCCCGAACATGGCGGCCCTAAAGGATCCTGCGGATCGCAGACAGGAAACTACCTTAAAATCAATTTATGCGACTACGGGAGCCCTGCTCAGACCTGCAGCAGCGTCAGCATGGGTGGGTAGCGCAATTGCAGCGTGGGCAGATAACTTGTCATCGGACATTGACACCTTAGATAAAGATATTATTTTGTTGACCTTGGGTCACATTAAGAACGCAGCATTATATATGAGAGAGGCTGCGAGAGATATTGGGCTGTTGGGTTCAAGAGCCAATGCCATGGCAGTTTCGGCTAGAAGGTCCCTGTGGACCCGTCAATGGACAGGTGATGCTGATTCAAAGAGACATATGGAGGATTTGCCTTACAAAGGTGAAGTTTTATTTGAGGAGGGCCTCGCGGACCTGGTTTCCACAGCTACCGTGGGTAAGTCTTCTTTTTTGCCTTATGTTCCCCCACAGCAAAAGAAAACACCTCAATACCAGATGCAGTCCTTTCGGTCGCATAAGTTCAGAAAGAGTCAGGGCTCTTCCTTCCTCGCCAGAGGTAGAGGTAGAGGGAAAAGAACACCAGCTACATCTAGTTCCCAGGAACAAAAATCCTCCCCGGCCTCTGCAAAATCCACCGCATGACGCTGGGGCTCCGCTGCGGGAGTCCGCACCGGTGGGGGCACGTCTTCGTCTCTTCAGCCACGTCTGGGTTCAGTCGGATTTGGAACCTTGGGTGGTCGAAATTGTATCCCAAGGCTACAAACTGGAGTTCGAAGATGTGCCTCCACATCGATTTTTCAAATTGGCCTTGCCAGCTTCTACCCCAGAGAGGGAAATAGTTTCAGCTGCCATACAAAAGCTGTGTCAACAGCAGGTGATTATCAAGGTTCCCCTAGGACAACAGGGGAAAGGGTTTTATTCAACCCTATTTGTGGTCCCGAAGCCGGATGGCTCAGTCAGACCAATTCTGAATCTCAAATCCCTAAACCTATATTTGAAAAGGTTCAAATTCAAGATGGAATCTCTCAGGGCAGTGATCTCCAGCCTGGAAGGGGGGGATTTTATGGTGTCATTAGATATAAAGGAGGCATACCTTCATGTCCCCATATATCCTCCTCATCAGGCGTATCTGAGATTCGCTGTACAGGATTGTCATTACCAGTTTCAGACATTGCCGTTTGGGCTTTCCACGGCCCAGAGAATTTTCACCAAGGTAATGGCGGAAATGATGGTGCTCCTGCGCAAGCAGTGAGTCGCAATTATCCCATACTTGGACGATCTCCTGATAAAGGCAAGATCAAGGGATCAGTTACTAAAAAGCGTGTCTCTCTCCCTGAGAGTACTACAGCAACACGGCTGGATTCTAAATCTACCAAAGTCGCAATTGGTTCCGACAACTCGGCTGTCATTTTTGGGCATGGTTCTGGACACGGAAAAAAAGAGGGTTTTTCTCCCAATGGAAAAAGTCCAGGAACTCCAGAGCATGGTCAAGGACCTGCTGAAACCAAAAAGAGTGTCAGTTCATCAATGCACTCGAGTATTGGGAAAGATGGTGGAGGCCTACGAGACCATTCTGTTCGGCAGGTTCCATGCGAGGACTTTTCAGTGGGACCTTCTGGACAAATGTTCAGGGTCTCATCTACTGATGCATCGGAGGATAAGCTTGTCCTCGAGGGCCAGGGTCTCTCTTCTGTGGTGGCTCCAGAGTACTCACCTTCTAGGGGGTCGCAGGTTCGGCATTCAAGATTGGGTTCTTGTGACTACGGACACGAGCTTCTGAGGATGGGGAGCAGTCACACAAGGAAGAAATTTTCAGGGAATATGGTCAAGCCAGGAGGCTTGTCTACACATCAATGTGCTGGAATTAAGGGCCATATACAACGGCCTGCAACAGGCGGAGAGTCTTCTTTGCAACCTAGACGTTCTGATCCAATTGGACAACATCACAGCCGTGGCGCATGTAAACTGCCAGGGCGGGACAAGGAGCAGATCAGCAATGTCAGAAGCCACCGGGATTCTTCACTGGGCGGAAAATCATGTAAGCGCTCTGTCAGCGGTCTTCATTCCGGGAGTAGACAACTGGGAAGCAGACTTTCTCAGCAGACCCGATCTCCATCCAGGAGAGTGGGGACTTCAACAAGAGGTCTTTGCAGAAGTAACAAGTCGTTGGGGACTTCCTCAAATAGATATGATGGCGTAACGCCTCAACAGAAAGCTTCGGACGTATTGTTCCAGGTCGAGGGACCCTCAGGCAGTGGCGGTGGACGCCCTGGTGACACCGTGGGTGTTTCAGTCGGTCTATGTGTTCCCTCCACTTCCGCTTATCTCAAAAATACTGAGAATCATAAGACGAACAAGAGGGCAGACAATACTCATTGTTACAGATTGGCCTCGAAGGGCCTGGTATTCAGATCTTCAGGAAATGATCACAGAAGATCCGTGGCCTCTTCCTCTCAGGGAGGACCTGTTACAACAGGGGCCCTGTGTGTTCCAAGACTTACCGTGGTTACGTTTGAAGGCATGGCGGTTGAACACCAAATCCTAGCTAGGAAGGGTATTCCGGGGGAAGTCATACCTACTCTAATCAAAGCTAGGAAGGAGGTAACGGCAAAGCATTATCACCGTATCTGGAGGAAATATGTGTCTTGGTGTGAAGCCAAGAATGCTCCTACGGAAGATTTTCAGCTGGGTCGTTTTCTCCATTTTCTACAGACAGGAGTGGCTATGGGCCTGAAGTTAGGCTCCATTAAGGTGCAGATTTCGGCCTTATCTATATTCTTTCAGAAGGAATTGGCTTCTCTCCCAGAAGTCCAGACTTTTGTAAAGGGAGTGCTGCACATCCAAACTCCTTTAGTGCCCCCAGTGGCACCGTGGGACCTTAACGTGGTGTTACAGTTCCTTAAATCACACTGGTTTGAACCTCTTCAAACAGTTGAATTAAAATTTCTCACTTGGAAGGTGGTCATGTTGTTGGCCTTGGCATCTGCGAGGTGGGTGTCCGAATTGGCAGCTTTGTCTCACAAGAGCCCCTATCTGATTTTCCATGTGGATCGAGCGGAGTTGAGGACTCGTCCTCAATTTCTGCCTAAAGTGGTTTCGTCGTTTCATATGAACCAACCTATTGTGGTGCCTGTGGCTATGGGTGACTTGGAGGATTCCAAGTCCCTTGATGTAGTCAGGGCCTTAAAAATTTATGGAGGGTTACCACCTGCGCACTGAGGCAATGCCAACTACCTAATGAGTATGGCGAGCTGCTGATGTTTGTAGGTGATCTATCCTACTAGAAAAGTTTGCAGAGTATATATACAACACAGCGCTCAGCCCCTGATGATGAACTTATGGGGTGTCAGTGTTCACTTTATCTGTGTAATCTTAATTATATTAATGTATCACAGGTGTAAATCATAACTTATATTGATGTTGAAGAGATAATAATAATAATAATAATAATATTAATAATAATAATAATAATAATAATAATAATAATAATGTCAGCTTGGGGTACCAATTAGACTTTTATTGGGGAGTCACAGTGCTCCTCCCAGGCACTTAGTAGATAATATGGGTTAATTTTATAGCTATTCGGGGTTAATTCAGTCCATGCAATTGCGTGAATTTCCTCCTGTATGTTAATTTTCAAGAATCTCTGACCCTTGTCATAGGTCCGTATAATTAATGTGTCCAAATGATCCAATCAAAATTAAGAATAAAAAGTTGCAATAAAGAATAAAAGGATCCAATTGCTGATCGCAAAAGACAATGCTAAATGTGTTGTCACTGCCCTAAATAGGGCCGTCTTTATTCCTGCTAACCGCAGCAGATATAAATGTCAATGCAGATATAAGTTGGGGGATATATGTTCTGGGGGTGCGGCGTCCCGTAACCCTCAGGTGCATATACTTACCCTTCTTCTTCTGGTCGTCTTAGCCTCTCGTCCCCCGCTGTGCTTGTTTGTCTGTCCCTCCGTCTCGCTCCCCGGCCGGTGTAGAGAATCTGTGTGCAGCCTGCACACCGAAGCACGGACCTTCGGGGCGACGGAATCACCGGCGGCTACGGCACTTCCGGGTACTGTTAGCCTGTTACAGGCGCTCAGTCCCCGGCGCGCTGCAGCACTGACGGCGGCTCTACTTCACTATCCAGTGAAGGAGACTGCGGGATCGGGAAGCGATTGGTCTTGTCAGCGGATGTTTGAAGGATGCTAAATGTTAGAATTATGTCGTCTTCCTCCAACGCGTTTCAGCCTTAGTTGGCCTTCCTCTGGGAGCAGTGTATCAATTAGTGCTGTATGGGACTCTTTATATGGTCCCTCCTAATTTCTGATTGGCTGTGATTAATTGAATAATTGTGAGTTAATCTAGAACACACGCTGAATTGTAATTGATACTGTCTGTTTGATGCAAACGTTATTTCGTTTTGCATTTGATGCAGTGTTTCAATTCCGGATTTAAAAATACATATGAGCCTCCTTATAATTTATTTGGATAATACAGGACTTGTGATGTTTCAGTGAAATACATAATGTTCTGGTGAAATACACAAATTGACACTGTCAGCCTTTTAGTTTCATGGAATAAACTCAGATTAACAATCCTTATAAGTGCCAGTTTAGTATGTTGAATTACCCTGACAGTCATCATTCCTGATGGACTTATATATGTGTATCCCCCATATTGCATTACTATATGGAATGAGTGGACAATTGGTAGAGGAAACTTAGTAAAGGAAAGATGTGTTTGTCTAACATTTGTTCCATATCTTATCCGATTTGTGTTCTATTCTGTGAGTATATTGATTCACTTCTTATGTTGTGTTGGCAGAGCCAGATGCCGACACTTGTAGGTGAGAAGACAAGAAATGGTTAAACGGATATTGAGGGAGGGAGGGAGGGGGGTGGTGGTGAGGGGATTGGTATGGGAGTGGAGGAGAGGGACCTATGTTTACCTCATTGGGGATGGAAAAAGAATAAAGAGGGGGTATGTAGGTATGTGGGGAATGAAGATGAATGGATGGTTGGTACGTTATGTGAAGATAAGGAATATTCAATATATGTATTTGAGTGAGTCTTTGTTATACTATGTCTGAAGTGCCCATGTATTCTTGATCTGCTTTTTGTATATTAATTGCATCCCCCGTAATTATGTGTCTAAGTTCATTCCACAATGATTGGGATTCTTGTCCAGTTCCTCTTGTATGTTAATCTCCTTCTCTTTTCAGGGAATCGGCTATGGTTATGGTTGAATGCCACCTAATTAAATTCTAGTTCTTCTTACATATGATGGATCTGACTTCATTGTCTAGATTTAGTCCCCGAGGTGTGAAAGTTTTTAGTTCGTACATCCATTTAAGTTCTGTCCTGTTGATCTTGTTCATAAAGTTTCCTCCTCTCCAGTTTGGTGTGACCTCTTCTATGCCGATGAATCTCAGGGAGCTTGGATCGCTCTCATGGAATTCTCTAAAGTGTCTTGATAAGTTATGTTCTTCTGATCCTTTTTTGATATTCCTTATGTGTTCACTTATTCGTGTTTTGAGTGTCCTTATCGTTCTGCCCACATATTGTTTGTGACAGTCACATTCTATTATGTATATGACACCTTTGCTGTTGCATGTCATCCTGTTCCTCACTTCATATTCTTTTTTGGTGGTGTTTAATATGAACTGTGTTGTTGGTTTTGTGCTTCTATTTCTTGCATTGGTGCAGCCTAAACATGTGCCACAGTAATAAAAACCTTTTTTGGGGTCTACACCTGTCAATGTCATCTGTTTCTGACGTCTGGGGGGGATATGATTGTGTACCAATGTTTTCTTTATATCTGGGGCCTTTCTGAAGACTAATCTGGGTTGAGTTGGAAGTTTATCTGCTAGTATCTCATCCTCCATCAGAAGTGGCCAATTTTTCTTTAGGATTTTTTTCAATTGTGTTGCTTGTTTGGAATAACCTGTGATGAAAACTATCTCCTCCTTGTTTTCTTTTTTGTTGTTCTGTTTCTTGTAGTTTAATAAATCGGCTCTATCGTAAGCTGTTACTTCAGTGAACGCTTTCTTTACCATTTTTTCATCATATTTTTTCTCCAAAAATTGTGTGGTGAGTTCTTCTCCTTGTGTTTTGAAGTCTTCCATTCTGGAGCAGTTTCTCCTAAGTCTTGTAAATTGTCCTTTGGGTATCGTCTGGAGCCAATTTGGGTGATGCCCACTTGTGGAGAGTATAAAGCTGTTTACATCAACGGGTTTTCTGTAGGTTTTTGTCTGTATTTCCCCTCCTTCTATGAATATATCCAAGTCCAGGAATTCTATTCTCGTTTTACTGTAGTTCGCAGTGAAAATCAGGTTATTGTTATTGTTGTTGAGAAATTTCAAGACGTCCTTTAATCCATCCTCATCCCCATGCCATAAAAGGAATACATCATCTATGTACCTAGTCCACAGTACGAGATTTGCTCCAAGACTATGATGGTTCCAAATGTGTTGGTCCTCCCACCAACCCATGAACAGATTGGCATAGCTTGGAGCAAATCTCGTACCCATTGCTGTGCCAGTCGTTTGTAAATAAAACAAGTTCTCGAACCACACATAATTGTGTTTCAGAATGAAACTGATACTGTCTAGTATGAAATCACGTTGTGTCTGTGGGATGTGTCCTTCTTTGTCAAGGTGATATCTGATGCTATTGAGACCTTGTTCATGGTTTATGACTGAATATAGTGACGTTATGTCTGTGGTCACCAGCCACATTTGCTCGTTCCATGTAACGTTCTGTAGGATGTTCAATATTTGTGTTGTGTCTTTCAGATGTGAAGGTAACGATTGTACAAGAGGTTGTAGTATTGTGTCTAGATATTGTGAGAGGTTGGCGGTGAGTGACCCTATCCCTGATATAATGGGACGGCCTGGCAGTGTGTGTGGATTTTTGTGAATTTTTGGCAAGTAGTAAAATACTGGGATGATGGGATGTGGAGTCTGTATGAATTTGTATTCCTGATCTGTAAGTATTCCTGAAGTTCTTCCTGCTCGTATGAGGAGTTCAAGCTCTGATTGGAACGCTGTGTTGGGATCGCCCTGTAGGACCTTGTATGTTGTGGTGTCTCCCAAAATCTTGTGTGCTTCTATTAAATAGTCAGACTTGTTTAGAATGACTATTCCTCCCCCCTTATCTGCTGGTTTCACTATTAGAGAGTTGTTATCTTGTAATTCCTGTAGCATGTCGCGTTCTTTCCTGCTTAGATTGTTCTGGAATCTCTTCTTTTGCTCTAGTTTTTCTATATTGCTTTCCATCATCTTTACAAACGCACTGATTTGGGATCCTTGTATGTGGGTGGGGTAGAACTCCGATGGTGGTTTCAATCCAGTGTGATTGAAATGGTCTGTATTCTCAGTATTCCGTAACTGTGCCTGATTTGTAGTAGAGAAATACTTTTTAAGAGTCAGTTTGCGGGCGAATTTGTGTATGTCAATGTATGTATTGAACTTATTCATTGAGATTGTGGGGGCAAACTTCAGACCTTTGTCTAATATTCTCATGTGATCTTCTGTGAGTGTAGTGTTGCTCAAATTGAATATGCCCTTCCCTACATCTGGTGTTCCTGTGATAACAGGACCTTTGCTTTTTTCTCCTCCCCTGCATCCTCTTCTTGTTCTTCCAATTTTCTTTTTCCTCCCCTCACAGTTGTGGTAATTAAGTCCGTTTTTGTTGTGAGGGTGCTTTTCCCTAAAAAAGGGACAATGGCACATGTTGTCTCTTCCTCAATGTATGTTCTTGGTATCTCTTTAACCGTGCTGTTTTTCCGAGTCGTGTTTGAATCCCCTGTAACTGCGGTTGCTAATCCCCCAATTTCTCTCTGTTCCTCTGCTTTCAGTAGGCTTGTGTTCCAACCTTTTTCCAGTGATAATCTTGCTATATTTTCGTATTGCGTTTCGTCCTCTACTTCGTGAATTGAGAAGGAGTCTTCTATTGTGTCTTCCTCTGATGTTAAATCAATAGACGAGATCTCTTCTGCTCCTATTTTCGTGTATAACTTCTTGTTGTGTAGTCTTGACATATACTGCTGATATGTTAAATTGAGACGTTGGTAAATAGGGGTATTCTGGCTTAAGGTGTTTCTAGGATAAAGAAGTGCTGGGCCTCTCTTCTTGTCCTTTGTGTTGAATAATTCCTTCTTTTCTTTATGCACTTTTTTGATCCCAAATTTGTCCCTAAATATCTTGTTTTTCTTAGTTTCTATGAGTTTAGTTTCCCCTCTCAGTATTCTGTTTGCTGTCAGATCTGATAGTGCAATGAATTCTTGCTTTTTCTTGTGGGGTTCTAATTCACTATCTAATTTGTTGATTTCTGCATCTAATTGTGTCAGTTGTTCTGTATTTGTCTCTATCAGCAATGTGATGAGTTTGTTGGAGCATTCAATCAGAATGTCATCCCACTTTGATCTAAAGACTTTATCATTCCTGTCTCTTGTCGGTACCTTCTTGATGTGTAATCCCTTGGGTATTAGTTTATTCTGCAGGTACCATTTCAGTGTATGGTTGTCCCACCATAACCGTGTTTCTTTGTTTACTAGTTTTTCAAGTTCCAAAAATGTGTCACAAAATGTGTTAGTGGACTCTGACACCTGTGTCTTATCTGTGAGTGTCGAAAAAACTGCATGTGCCCTATTGTCCCTGTTGTTTCTCAGTTCCAATATACCCATCTAATTCCTCTTGCTGCTTGTGGTTTTAGATCAAAAGTTGCAATTTTGGAGGGTTACCACCTGCGCACTGAGGCAATGCCAACTACCTAATGAGTATGGCGAGCTGCTGATGTTTGTAGGTGATCTATCCTACTAGAAAAGTTTGCAGAGTATATATACAACACAGCGCTCAGCCCCTGATGATGAACTTATGGGGGGTCAGTGTTCACTTTATCTGTGTAATCTTAATTATATTAATGTATCACAGGTGTAAATCATAACTTATATTGATGTTGAAGAGATAATAATAATAATAATAATAATAATATTAATAATAATAATAATAATAATAATAATAATGTCAGCTTGAGGTACCAATTAGACTTTTATTGGGGAGTCACAGTGCTCCTCCCAGGCACTTAGTAGATAATATGGGTTAATTTTATAGCTATTTGGGGTTAATTCAGTCCATGCAATTGCGTGAATTTCCTCCTGTACGTTAATTTTCAAGAATCTCTGACCCTTGTCATAGGTCCGTATAATTAATGTGTCCAAATGATCCAATCAAAATTAAGAATAAAAAGTTGCAATAAAGAATAAAAGGATCCAATTGCTGATCGCAAAAGACAATGCTAAATGTGTTGTCACTGCCCTAAATAGGGCCGTCTTTATTCCTGCTAACCGCAGCAGATATAAATGTCAATGCAGATATAAGTTGGGGGATATATGTTCTGGGGGTGCGGCGTCCCGTAACCCTCAGGTGCATATACTTACCCTTCTTCTTCTGGTCGTCTTAGCCTCTCGTCCCCCGCTGTGCTTGTTTGTCTGTCCCTCCCCGGCCGGTGTAGAGAATCTGTGTGCAGCCTGCACACCGAAGCACGGACCTTCGGGGCGACGGAATCACCGGCGGCTACGGCACTTCCGGGTACTGTTAGCCTGTTACAGGCGCTCAGTCCCCGGCGCGCTGCAGCACTGACGGCGGCTCTACTTCACTATCCAGTGAAGGAGACTGCGGGATCGGGAAGCGATTGGTCTTGTCAGCGGATGTTTGAAGGATGCTAAATGTTAGAATTATGTCGTCTTCCTCCAACGCGTTTCAGCCTTAGTTGGCCTTCCTCTGGGAGCAGTGTATCAATTAGTGCTGTATGGGACTCTTTATATGGTCCCTCCTAATTTCTGATTGGCTGTGATTAATTGAATAATTGTGAGTTAATCTAGAACACACGCTGAATTGTAATTGATACTGTCTGTTTGATGCAAACGTTATTTCGTTTTGCATTTGATGCAGTGTTTCAATTTCCGGATTTAAAAATACATATGAGCCTCCTTATAATTTATTTGGATAATACAGGACTTGTGATGTTTCAGTGAAATACATAATGTTCTGGTGAAATACACAAATTGACACTGTCAGCCTTTTAGTTTCATGGAATAAACTCAGATTAATAATCCTTATAAGTGCCAGCTTAGTATGTTGAATTACCCTGACAGTCATCATTCCTGATGGATTTATATATGTGTATCCCCCATATTGCATTACTAATATGGAATTAGTGGACAATTGGTAGAGGAAACTTAGTAAAGGAAAGATGTGTTTGTCTAACATTTGTTCCATATCTTATCCGATTTGTGTTCTATTCTGTGAGTATATTGATTCACTTCTTATGTTGTGTTGGCAGAGCCAGATGCCGACACTTGTAGGTGAGAAGACAAGAAATGGTTAAACGGATATTGAGGGAGGGAGGGAGGGGGGTGGTGGTGAGGGGATTGGTATGGGAGTGGAGGAGAGGGACCTATGTTTACCTCATTGGGGATGGAAAAAGAATAAAGAGGGGGTATGTAGGTATGTGGGGAATGAAGATGAATGGATGGTTGGTACGTTATGTGAAGATAAGGAATATTCAATATATGTATTTGAGTGAGTCTTTGTTATACTATGTCTGAAGTGCCCATGTATTCTTGATCTGCTTTTTGTATATTAATTGCATCCCCCGTAATTATGTGTCTAAGTTCATTCCACAATGATTGGGATTCTTGTCCAGTTCCTCTTGTATGTTAATCTCCTTCTCTTTTCAGGGAATCGGCTATGGTTATGGTTGAATGCCACCTAATTAAATTCTAGTTCTTCTTACATATGATGGATCTGACTTCATTGTCTAGATTTAGTCCCCGAGGTGTGAAAGTTTTTAGTTCGTACATCCATTTAAGTTCTGTCCTGTTGATCTTGTTCATAAAGTTTCCTCCTCTCCAGTTTGGTGTGACCTCTTCTATGCCGATGAATCTCAGGGAGCTTGGATCGCTCTCATGGAATTCTCTAAAGTGTCTTGATAAGTTATGTTCTTCTGATCCTTTTTTGATATTCCTTATGTGTTCACTTATTCGTGTTTTGAGTGTCCTTATCGTTCTGCCCACATATTGTTTGTGACAGTCACATTCTATTATGTATATGACACCTTTGCTGTTGCATGTCATCCTGTTCCTCACTTCATATTCTTTTTTGGTGGTGTTTGATATGAACTGTGTTGTTGGTTTTGTGCTTCTATTTCTTGCATTGGTGCAGCCTAAACATGTGCCACAGTAATAAAAACCTTTTTTGGGGTCTACACCTGTCAATGTCATCTGTTTCTGACGTCTGGGGGGGATATGATTGTGTACCAATGTTTTCTTTATATCTGGGGCCTTTCTGAAGACTAATCTGGGTTGAGTTGGAAGTTTATCTGCTAGTATCTCATCCTCCATCAGAAGTGGCCAATTTTTCTTTAGGATTTTTTTCAATTGTGTTGCTTGTTTGGAATAACCTGTGATGAAAACTATCTCCTCCTTGTTTTCTTTTTTGTTGTTCTGTTTCTTGTAGTTTAATAAATCGGCTCTATCGTAAGCTGTTACTTCAGTGAACGCTTTCTTTACCATTTTTTCATCATATTTTTTCTCCAAAAATTGTGTGGTGAGTTCTTCTCCTTGTGTTTTGAAGTCTTCCATTCTGGAGCAGTTTCTCCTAAGTCTTGTAAATTGTCCTTTGGGTATCGTCTGGAGCCAATTTGGGTGATGCCCACTTGTGGAGAGTATAAAGCTGTTTACATCAACGGGTTTTCTGTAGGTTTTTGTCTGTATTTCCCCTCCTTCTATGAATATATCCAAGTCCAGGAATTCTATTCTCGTTTTACTGTAGTTCGCAGTGAAAATCAGGTTATTGTTATTGTTGTTGAGAAATTTCAAGACGTCCTTTAATCCATCCTCATCCCCGTGCCATAAAAGGAATACATCATCTATGTACCTAGTCCACAGTACGAGATTTGCTCCAAGACTATGATGGTTCCAAATGTGTTGGTCCTCCCACCAACCCATGAACAGATTGGCATAGCTTGGAGCAAATCTCGTACCCATTGCTGTGCCAGTCGTTTGTAAATAAAACAAGTTCTCGAACCACACATAATTGTGTTTCAGAATGAAACTGATACTGTCTAGTATGAAATCACGTTGTGTCTGTGGGATGTGTCCTTCTTTGTCAAGGTGATATCTGATGCTATTGAGACCTTGTTCATGGTTTATGACTGAATATAGTGACGTTATGTCTGTGGTCACCAGCCACATTTGCTCGTTCCATGTAACGTTCTGTAGGATGTTCAATATTTGTGTTGTGTCTTTCAGATGTGAAGGTAACGATTGCACAAGAGGTTGTAGTATTGTGTCTAGATATTGTGAGAGGTTGGCGGTGAGTGACCCTATCCCTGATATAATGGGACGGCCTGGCAGTGTGTGTGGATTTTTGTGAATTTTTGGCAAGTAGTAAAATACTGGGATGATGGGATGTGGAGTCTGTATGAATTTGTATTCCTGATCTGTAAGTATTCCTGAAGTTCTTCCTGCTCGTATGAGGAGTTCAAGCTCTGATTGGAACGCTGTGTTGGGATCGCCCTGTAGGACCTTGTATGTTGTGGTGTCTCCCAAAATCTTGTGTGCTTCTATTAAATAGTCAGACTTGTTTAGAATGACTATTCCTCCCCCCTTATCTGCTGGTTTCACTATTAGAGAGTTGTTATCTTGTAATTCCTGTAGCATGTCGCGTTCTTTCCTGCTTAGATTGTTCTGGAATCTCTTCTTTTGCTCTAGTTTTTCTATATTGCTTTCCATCATCTTTACAAACGCACTGATTTGGGATCCTTGTATGTGGGTGGGGTAGAACTCCGATGGTGGTTTCAATCCAGTGTGATTGAAATGGTCTGTATTCTCAGTATTCCGTAACTGTGCCTGATTTGTAGTAGAGAAATACTTTTTAAGAGTCAGTTTGCGGGCGAATTTGTGTATGTCAATGTATGTATTGAACTTATTCATTGAGATTGTGGGGGCAAACTTCAGACCTTTGTCTAATATTCTCATGTGATCTTCTGTGAGTGTAGTGTTGCTCAAATTGAATATGCCCTTCCCTACATCTGGTGTTCCTGTGATAACAGGACCTTTGCTTTTTTCTCCTCCCCTGCATCCTCTTCTTGTTCTTCCAATTTTCTTTTTCCTCCCCTCACAGTTGTGGTAATTAAGTCCGTTTTTGTTGTGAGGGTGCTTTTCCCTAAAAAAGGGACAATGGCACATGTTGTCTCTTCCTCAATGTATGTTCTTGGTATCTCTTTAACCGTGCTGTTTTTCCGAGTCGTGTTTGAATCCCCTGTAACTGCGGTTGCTAATCCCCCAATTTCTCTCTGTTCCTCTGCTTTCAGTAGGCTTGTGTTCCAACCTTTTTCCAGTGATAATCTTGCTATATTTTCGTATTGCGTTTCGTCCTCTACTTCGTGAATTGAGAAGGAGTCTTCTATTGTGTCTTCCTCTGATGTTAAATCAATAGACGAGATCTCTTCTGCTCCTATTTTCGTGTATAACTTCTTGTTGTGTAGTCTTGACATATACTGCTGATATGTTAAATTGAGACGTTGGTAAATAGGGGTATTCTGGCTTAAGGTGTTTCTAGGATAAAGAAGTGCTGGGCCTCTCTTCTTGTCCTTTGTGTTGAATAATTCCTTCTTTTCTTTATGCACTTTTTTGATCCCAAATTTGTCCCTAAATATCTTGTTTTTCTTAGTTTCTATGAGTTTAGTTTCCCCTCTCAGTATTCTGTTTGCTGTCAGATCTGATAGTGCAATGAATTCTTGCTTTTTCTTGTGGGGTTCTAATTCACTATCTAATTTGTTGATTTCTGCATCTAATTGTGTCAGTTGTTCTGTATTTGTCTCTATCAGCAATGTGATGAGTTTGTTGGAGCATTCAATCAGAATGTCATCCCACTTTGATCTAAAGACTTTATCATTCCTGTCTCTTGTCGGTACCTTCTTGATGTGTAATCCCTTGGGTATTAGTTTATTCTGCAGGTACCATTTCAGTGTATGGTTGTCCCACCATAACCGTGTTTCTTTGTTTACTAGTTTTTCAAGTTCCAAAAATGTGTCACAAAATGTGTTAGTGGACTCTGACACCTGTGTCTTATCTGTGAGTGTCGAAAAAACTGCATGTGCCCTATTGTCCCTGTTGTTTCTCAGTTCCAATATACCCATCTAATTCCTCTTGCTGCTTGTGGTTTTAGATCAAAAGTTGCAATTTTGGAGGGTTACCACCTGCGCACTGAGGCAATGCCAACTACCTAATGAGTATGGCGAGCTGCTGATGTTTGTAGGTGATCTATCCTACTAGAAAAGTTTGCAGAGTATATATACAACACAGCGCTCAGCCCCTGATGATGAACTTATGGGGGGTCAGTGTTCACTTTATCTGTGTAATCTTAATTATATTAATGTATCACAGGTGTAAATCATAACTTATATTGATGTTGAAGAGATAATAATAATAATAATAATAATAATAATGTCAGCTTGAGGTACCAATTAGACTTTTATTGGGGAGTCACAGTGCTCCTCCCAGGCACTTAGTAGATAATATGGGTTAATTTTATAGCTATTTGGGGTTAATTCAGTCCATGCAATTGCGTGAATTTCCTCCTGTACGTTAATTTTCAAGAATCTCTGACCCTTGTCATAGGTCCGTATAATTAATGTGTCCAAATGATCCAATCAAAATTAAGAATAAAAAGTTGCAATAAAGAATAAAAGGATCCAATTGCTGATCGCAAAAGACAATGCTAAATGTGTTGTCACTGCCCTAAATAGGGCCGTCTTTATTCCTGCTAACCGCAGCAGATATAAATGTCAATGCAGATATAAGTTGGGGGATATATGTTCTGGGGGTGCGGCGTCCCGTAACCCTCAGGTGCATATACTTACCCTTCTTCTTCTGGTCGTCTTAGCCTCTCGTCCCCCGCTGTGCTTGTTTGTCTGTCCCTCCCCGGCCGGTGTAGAGAATCTGTGTGCAGCCTGCACACCGAAGCACGGACCTTCGGGGCGACGGAATCACCGGCGGCTACGGCACTTCCGGGTACTGTTAGCCTGTTACAGGCGCTCAGTCCCCGGCGCGCTGCAGCACTGACGGCGGCTCTACTTCACTATCCAGTGAAGGAGACTGCGGGATCGGGAAGCGATTGGTCTTGTCAGCGGATGTTTGAAGGATGCTAAATGTTAGAATTATGTCGTCTTCCTCCAACGCGTTTCAGCCTTAGTTGGCCTTCCTCTGGGAGCAGTGTATCAATTAGTGCTGTATGGGACTCTTTATATGGTCCCTCCTAATTTCTGATTGGCTGTGATTAATTGAATAATTGTGAGTTAATCTAGAACACACGCTGAATTGTAATTGATACTGTCTGTTTGATGCAAACGTTATTTCGTTTTGCATTTGATGCAGTGTTTCAATTTCCGGATTTAAAAATACATATGAGCCTCCTTATAATTTATTTGGATAATACAGGACTTGTGATGTTTCAGTGAAATACATAATGTTCTGGTGAAATACACAAATTGACACTGTCAGCCTTTTAGTTTCATGGAATAAACTCAGATTAACAATCCTTATAAGTGCCAGTTTAGTATGTTGAATTACCCTGACAGTCATAATTCCTGATGGACTTATATATGTGTATCCCCCATATTGCATTACTAATATGGAATGAGTGGACAATTGGTAGAGGAAACTTAGTAAAGGAAAGATGTGTTTGTCTAACATTTGTTCCATATCTTATCCGATTTGTGTTCTATTCTGTGAGTATATTGATTCACTTCTTATGTTGTGTTGGCAGAGCCAGATGCCGACACTTGTAGGTGATTAGACAAGAAATGGTTAAACGGATATTGAGGAAGGGAGGGAGGGGGGTGGTGGTGAGGGGATTGGTATGGGAGTGGAGGAGAGGGACCTATGTTTACCTCATTGGGGATGGAAAAAGAATAAAGAGGGGGTATGTAGGTATGTGGGGAATGAAGATGAATGGATGGTTGGTACGTTATGTGAAGATAAGGAATATTCAATATATGTATTTGAGTGAGTCTTTGTTATACTATGTCTGAAGTGCCCATGTATTCTTGATCTTCTTTTTGTATATTAATTGCATCCCCCGTAATTATGTGTCTAAGTTCATTCCACAATGATTGGGATTCTTGTCCAGTTCCTCTTGTATGTTAATCTCCTTCTCTTTTCAGGGAATCGGCTATGGTTATGGTTGAATGCCACCTAATTAAATTCTAGTTCTTCTTACATATGATGGATCTGACTTCATTGTCTAGATTTAGTCCCCGAGGTGTGAAAGTTTTTAGTTCGTACATCCATTTAAGTTCTGTCCTGTTGATCTTGTTCATAAAGTTTCCTCCTCTCCAGTTTGGTGTGACCTCTTCTATGCCGATGAATCTCAGGGAGCTTGGATCGCTCTCATGGAATTCTCTAAAGTGTCTTGATAAGTTATGTTCTTCTGATCCTTTTTTGATATTCCTTATGTGTTCACTTATTCGTGTTTTGAGTGTCCTTATCGTTCTGCCCACATATTGTTTGTGACAGTCACATTCTATTATGTATATGACACCTTTGCTGTTGCATGTCATCCTGTTCCTCACTTCATATTCTTTTTTGGTGGTGTTTGATATGAACTGTGTTGTTGGTTTTGTGCTTCTATTTCTTGCATTGGTGCAGCCTAAACATGTGCCACAGTAATAAAAACCTTTTTTGGGGTCTACACCTGTCAATGTCATCTGTTTCTGACGTCTGGGGGGGATATGATTGTGTACCAATGTTTTCTTTATATCTGGGGCCTTTCTGAAGACTAATCTGGGTTGAGTTGGAAGTTTATCTGCTAGTATCTCATCCTCCATCAGAAGTGGCCAATTTTTCTTTAGGATTTTTTTCAATTGTGTTGCTTGTTTGGAATAACCTGTGATGAAAACTATCTCCTCCTTGTTTTCTTTTTTGTTGTTCTGTTTCTTGTAGTTTAATAAATCGGCTCTATCGTAAGCTGTTACTTCAGTGAACGCTTTCTTTACCATTTTTTCATCATATTTTTTCTCCAAAAATTGTGTGGTGAGTTCTTCTCCTTGTGTTTTGAAGTCTTCCATTCTGGAGCAGTTTCTCCTAAGTCTTGTAAATTGTCCTTTGGGTATCATCTGGAGCCAATTTGGGTGATGCCCACTTGTGGAGAGTATAAAGCTGTTTACATCAACGGGTTTTCTGTAGGTTTTTGTCTGTATTTCCCCTCCTTCTATGAATATATCCAAGTCCAGGAATTCTATTCTCGTTTTACTGTAGTTCGCAGTGAAAATCAGGTTATTGTTATTGTTGTTGAGAAATTTCAAGACGTCCTTTAATCCATCCTCATCCCCGTGCCATAAAAGGAATACATCATCTATGTACCTAGTCCACAGTACGAGATTTGCTCCAAGACTATGATGGTTCCAAATGTGTTGGTCCTCCCACCAACCCATGAACAGATTGGCATAGCTTGGAGCAAATCTCGTACCCATTGCTGTGCCAGTCGTTTGTAAATAAAACAAGTTCTCGAACCACACATAATTGTGTTTCAGAATGAAACTGATACTGTCTAGTATGAAATCACGTTGTGTCTGTGGGATGTGTCCTTCTTTGTCAAGGTGATATCTGATGCTATTGAGACCTTGTTCATGGTTTATGACTGAATATAGTGACGTTATGTCTGTGGTCACCAGCCACATTTGCTCGTTCCATGTAACGTTCTGTAGGATGTTCAATATTTGTGTTGTGTCTTTCAGATGTGAAGGTAACGATTGTACAAGAGGTTGTAGTATTGTGTCTAGATATTGTGAGAGGTTGGCGGTGAGTGACCCTATCCCTGATATAATGGGACGGCCTGGCAGTGTGTGTGGATTTTTGTGAATGTTTGGCAAGTAGTAAAATACTGGGATGATGGGATGTGGAGTCTGTATGAATTTGTATTCCTGATCTGTAAGTATTCCTGAAGTTCTTCCTGCTCGTATGAGGAGTTCAAGCTCTGATTGGAACGCTGTGGTGGGATCGCCCTGTAGGACCTTGTATGTTGTGGTCGTCTCCCAAAATCTTGTGTGCTTCTATTAAATAGTCAGACTTGTTTAGAATGACTATTCCTCCCCCCTTATCTGCTGGTTTCACTATTAGAGAGTTGTTATCTTGTAATTCCTGTAGCATGTCGCGTTCTTTCCTGCTTAGATTGTTCTGGAATCTCTTCTTTTGCTCTAGTTTTTCTATATCGCTTTCCATCATCTTTACAAACGCACTGATTTGGGATCCTTGTATGTGGGTGGGGTAGAACTCCGATGGTGGTTTCAATCCAGTGTGATTGAAATGGTCTGTATTCTCAGTATTCCGTAACTGTGCCTGATTTGTAGTAGAGAAATACTTTTTAAGAGTCAGTTTGCGGGCGAATTTGTGTATGTCAATGTATGTATTGAACTTATTCATTGAGATTGTGGGGGCAAACTTCAGACCTTTGTCTAATATTCTCATGTGATCTTCTGTGAGTGTAGTGTTGCTCAAATTGAATATGCCCTTCCCTACATCTGGTGTTCCTGTGATAACAGGACCTTTGCTTTTTTCTCCTCCCCTGCATCCTCTTCTTGTTCTTCCAATTTTCTTTTTCCTCCCCTCACAGTTGTGGTAATTAAGTCCGTTTTTGTTGTGAGGGTGCTTTTCCCTAAAAAAGGGACAATGGCACATGTTGTCTCTTCCTCAATGTATGTTCTTGGTATCTCTTTAACCGTGCTGTTTTTCCGAGTCGTGTTTGAATCCCCTGTAACTGCGGTTGCTAATCCCCCAATTTCTCTCTGTTCCTCTGCTTTCAGTAGGCTTGTGTTCCAACCTTTTTCCAGTGATAATCTTGCTATATTTTCGTATTGCGTTTCGTCCTCTACTTCGTGAATTGAGAAGGAGTCTTCTATTGTGTCTTCCTCTGATGTTAAATCAATAGACGAGATCTCTTCTGCTCCTATTTTCGTGTATAACTTCTTGTTGTGTAGTCTTGACATATACTGCTGATATGTTAAATTGAGACGTTGGTAAATAGGGGTATTCTGGCTTAAGGTGTTTCTAGGATAAAGAAGTGCTGGGCCTCTCTTCTTGTCCTTTGTGTTGAATAATTCCTTCTTTTCTTTATGCACTTTTTTGATCCCAAATTTGTCCCTAAATATCTTGTTTTTCTTAGTTTCTATGAGTTTAGTTTCCCCTCTCAGTATTCTGTTTGCTGTCAGATCTGATAGTGCAATGAATTCTTGCTTTTTCTTGTGGGGTTCTAATTCACTATCTAATTTGTTGATTTCTGCATCTAATTGTGTCAGTTGTTCTGTATTTGTCTCTATCAGCAATGTGATGAGTTTGTTGGAGCATTCAATCAGAATGTCATCCCACTTTGATCTAAAGACTTTATCATTCCTGTCTCTTGTCGGTACCTTCTTGATGTGTAATCCCTTGGGTATTAGTTTATTCTGCAGGTACCATTTCAGTGTATGGTTGTCCCACCATAACCGTGTTTCTTTGTTTACTAGTTTTTCAAGTTCCAAAAATGTGTCACAAAATGTGTTAGTGGACTCTGACACCTGTGTCTTATCTGTGAGTGTCGAAAAAACTGCATGTGCCCTATTGTCCCTGTTGTTTCTCAGTTCCAATATACCCATCTAATTCCTCTTGCTGCTTGTGGTTTTAGATCAAAAGTTGCAATTTTGGAGGGTTACCACCTGCGCACTGAGGCAATGCCAACTACCTAATGAGTATGGCGAGCTGCTGATGTTTGTAGGTGATCTATCCTACTAGAAAAGTTTGCAGAGTATATATACAACACAGCGCTCAGCCCCTGATGATGAACTTATGGGGGGTCAGTGTTCACTTTATCTGTGTAATCTTAATTATATTAATGTATCACAGGTGTAAATCATAACTTATATTGATGTTGAAGAGATAATAATAATAATAATAATAATATTAATAATAATAATAATAATAATGTCAGCTTGAGGTACCAATTAGACTTTTATTGGGGAGTCACAGTGCTCCTCCCAGGCACTTAGTAGATAATATGGGTTAATTTTATAGCTATTTGGGGTTAATTCAGTCCATGCAATTGCGTGAATTTCCTCCTGTACGTTAATTTTCAAGAATCTCTGACCCTTGTCATAGGTCCGTATAATTAATGTGTCCAAATGATCCAATCAAAATTAAGAATAAAAAGTTGCAATAAAGAATAAAAGGATCCAATTGCTGATCGCAAAAGACAATGCTAAATGTGTTGTCACTGCCCTAAATAGGGCCGTCTTTATTCCTGCTAACCGCAGCAGATATAAATGTCAATGCAGATATAAGTTGGGGGATATATGTTCTGGGGGTGCGGCGTCCCGTAACCCTCAGGTGCATATACTTACCCTTCTTCTTCTGGTCGTCTTAGCCTCTCGTCCCCCGCTGTGCTTGTTTGTCTGTCCCTCCCCGGCCGGTGTAGAGAATCTGTGTGCAGCCTGCACACCGAAGCACGGACCTTCGGGGCGACGGAATCACCGGCGGCTACGGCACTTCCGGGTACTGTTAGCCTGTTACAGGCGCTCAGTCCCCGGCGCGCTGCAGCACTGACGGCGGCTCTACTTCACTATCCAGTGAAGGAGACTGCGGGATCGGGAAGCGATTGGTCTTGTCAGCGGATGTTTGAAGGATGCTAAATGTTAGAATTATGTCGTCTTCCTCCAACGCGTTTCAGCCTTAGTTGGCCTTCCTCTGGGAGCAGTGTATCAATTAGTGCTGTATGGGACTCTTTATATGGTCCCTCCTAATTTCTGATTGGCTGTGATTAATTGAATAATTGTGAGTTAATCTAGAACACACGCTGAATTGTAATTGATACTGTCTGTTTGATGCAAACGTTATTTCGTTTTGCATTTGATGCAGTGTTTCAATTTCCGGATTTAAAAATACATATGAGCCTCCTTATAATTTATTTGGATAATACAGGACTTGTGATGTTTCAGTGAAATACATAATGTTCTGGTGAAATACACAAATTGACACTGTCAGCCTTTTAGTTTCATGGAATAAACTCAGATTAATAATCCTTATAAGTGCCAGCTTAGTATGTTGAATTACCCTGACAGTCATCATTCCTGATGGATTTATATATGTGTATCCCCCATATTGCATTACTAATATGGAATGAGTGGACAATTGGTAGAGGAAACTTAGTAAAGGAAAGATGTGTTTGTCTAACATTTGTTCCATATCTTATCCGATTTGTGTTCTATTCTGTGAGTATATTGATTCACTTCTTATGTTGTGTTGGCAGAGCCAGATGCCGACACTTGTAGGTGAGAAGACAAGAAATGGTTAAACGGATATTGAGGGAGGGAGGGAGGGGGGTGGTGGTGAGGGGATTGGTATGGGAGTGGAGGAGAGGGACCTATGTTTACCTCATTGGGGATGGAAAAAGAATAAAGAGGGGGTATGTAGGTATGTGGGGAATGAAGATGAATGGATGGTTGGTACGTTATGTGAAGATAAGGAATATTCAATATATGTATTTGAGTGAGTCTTTGTTATACTATGTCTGAAGTGCCCATGTATTCTTGATCTGCTTTTTGTATATTAATTGCATCCCCCGTAATTATGTGTCTAAGTTCATTCCACAATGATTGGGATTCTTGTCCAGTTCCTCTTGTATGTTAATCTCCTTCTCTTTTCAGGGAATCGGCTATGGTTATGGTTGAATGCCACCTAATTAAATTCTAGTTCTTCTTACATATGATGGATCTGACTTCATTGTCTAGATTTAGCCCCCGAGGTGTGAAAGTTTTTAGTTCGTACATCCATTTAAGTTCTGTCCTGTTGATCTTGTTCATAAAGTTTCCTCCTCTCCAGTTTGGTGTGACCTCTTCTATGCCGATGAATCTCAGGGAGCTTGGATCGCTCTCATGGAATTCTCTAAAGTGTCTTGATAAGTTATGTTCTTCTGATCCTTTTTTGATATTCCTTATGTGTTCACTTATTCGTGTTTTGAGTGTCCTTATCGTTCTGCCCACATATTGTTTGTGACAGTCACATTCTATTATGTATATGACACCTTTGCTGTTGCATGTCATCCTGTTCCTCACTTCATATTCTTTTTTGGTGGTGTTTGATATGAACTGTGTTGTTGGTTTTGTGCTTCTATTTCTTCTCAAGCTGACATTATTATTATTATTAATATTATTATTATTATTATTATTATTATCTCTTCAACATCAATATAAGTTATGATTTACACCTGTGATACATTAATATAATTAAGATTACACAGATAAAGTGAACACTGACACCCCATAAGTTCATCATCAGGGGCTGAGCGCTGTGTTGTATATATACTCTGCAAACCTTAAAAATTTATGTAGCCAGGATGGCTCGGGTTAGGAAAACAGAGGCACTGTTTGTCCTGTATGCAGCCAACAATGTTGGCGCTCCTGCTTCTAAGTAGACTATTGCACGCTGGATCTGTAACACGATTCAGCAGGCTCATTCTACGGCTGGATTGCCGTTACCAAATTCAGTAAAGGCCCATTCCACTAGGAAGGTGGGCTCTTCTTGGGCGGCTGCCCGAGGCGTCTCGGCATTACAGCTTTGCCGAGCAGCTACTTGGTTGGGTTCAAACACTTTTGCAAAATTCTACAAGTTTGATACCCTGGCTAAGGAGGACCTCATGTTTGCTCAATCGGTGCTGCAGAGTCACCCGCACTCTCCCGCCCGGTCTGGAGCTTTGGTATAATCCCCATGGTCCTTACGGAGTCCCCAGCATCCTCTAGGACGTAAGAGAAAATAAGATTTTAAACCTACCAGTAAATCTTTTTCTCCTAGTCCGTAGAGGATGCTGGGCGCCCGTCCCAGTACGGACTATTTCTGCAAGGCTTGTATATAGTTGTTGCTTACATAAGGGTTATGTTACAGTTGAGATCAGTCTCTGGCTGATGCTGTTTTGTTCATGCTGTTAAGTGGTTTAGTATGTACCATGTTGTACGGTGTGTATGGTGTGGGCTGGTGTGTATCTCGCCCTTAGATTAACAAAAATCCTTTCCTCGTACTGTCCGTCTCCTCTGGGCACAGTTCTATAACTGAGGTCTGGAGGAGGAGCATAGAGGGAGGAGCCAGTTCACACCCATCTAAAGTCTTAGAGTGCCCATGTCTCCTGCGGAGCCTGTCTATACCCCATGGTCCTTTACGGAGTCCCCAGCATCCTCTACGGACTAGGAAAAAAAGATTTACCGGTAGGTTTAAAATCTTATTTTTTCGTTAGAGTTATTTTTGTAGCACACACATATACTCTGCAGCACTTTAAAGAGACCATATCAGTCATTCATATCACTAATGGCTGATTTGAGTATTTCTATGACAACAATGGCAAAATAATTTTTCTCTGACGTCCTAGTGGATGCTGGGAACTCCGTAAGGACCATGGGGAATAGCGGCTCCGCAGGAGACTGGGCACAAAAGTAAAAGCTTTAGGACTACCTGGTGTGCACTGGCTCCTCCCCCTATGACCCTCCTCCAAGCCTCAGTTAGATTTTTGTGCCCGGCCGAGAAGGGTGCACACTAGGGGCTCTCCTGAGCTTCTTAGTGAAAAGTTTAGTTTTAGGTTTTTTATTTTCTGTGAGACCTGCTGGCAACAGGCTCACTGCATCGAGGGACTAAGGGGAGAAGAAGCGAACTCACCAGCGTGCAGAGTGGATTGGGCTTCTTAGGCTACTGGACACCATTAGCTCCAGAGGGACCGAACACAGGCCCAGCCTCGGAGCTCGGTCCCGGAGCCGCGCCGCCGGCCCCCTTACAGAGCCAGAAGCAAGAAAAGGTCCGGAAAAATCGGCGGCAGAAGACATCAGTCTTCAACAAGGTAGCGCACAGCACTGCAGCTGTGCGCCATTGTTACTCAGGCACACTTCACACTCCGGTCACTGAGGGTGCAGGGCGCTAGGGGGGGGCGCCCTGAGCAGCAATGTAAAACACCTTGGCTGGCATAAATACACCACATATAACCCCCAGGGCTATATGGGTGTATTTTAACCCCTGCCAGAACTCACCTAAAAAGCGGGAGAAAAGGCCGCCGAGAAGGGGGCGGAGCCTATCTCCTCAGCACACGGGCGCCATTTTCCATCACAGCTCCGCTGGAAGGACGTCTCCCTGACTCTCCCCTGCAGTCCTGCACTACAGAAAAGGGTAAAAAAGAGAGGGGGGGCACTAATTTGGCGCAGTTTTATACTAACAGCAGCTATAAAGGGAAAAGCACATTTTATAGTGGTATTCCTGTATATATATATAGCGCTCTGGTGTGTGCTGGCATACTCTCCCTCTGTCTCCCCAAAGGGCTAGTGGGGTCCTGTCCTCTATCAGAGCATTCCCTGTGTGTGTGCGGTGTGTCGGTACGATTGTGTCGACATGTTTGAGGAGGAAAATGAGATGGAGGCGGAGCAATTGCCTATTATACAGTTGTCACCCCCTAGGGAGTCGACACCTGAGTGGATGAGCTTGTGGAAGGAATTGCGTGACAGTGTCAGCTCCTTACGACAGACAGTTGACGACATGAGACAGCCGGCTACTCAGCTTGTGCCTGTCCAGGGGTCTCAAACGCCATCAGGGGCTTTAAAATAGAGATGAGCGCCTGAAATTTTTCGGGTTTTGTGTTTTGGTTTTGGGTTCGGTTCCGCGGCCGTGTTTTGGGTTCGAACGCGTTTTGGCAAAACCTCACCGAATTATTTTTGTCGGATTCGGGTGTGTTTTGGATTCGGGTGTTTTTTTCCAAAAACACTAAAAAACAGCTTAAATCATAGAATTTGGGGGTCATTTTGATCCCAAAGTATTATTAACCTCAAAAACCATAATTTACACTCATTTTCAGTCTATTCTGAATACCTCACACCTCACAATATTATTTTTAGTCCTAAAATTTGCACCGAGGTCGCTGTGTGAGTAAGATAAGCGACCCTAGTGGCCGACACAAACACCGGGCCCATCTAGGAGTGGCACTGCAGTGTCACGCAGGATGTCCCTTCCAAAAAACCCTCCCCAAACAGCACATGACGCAAAGAAAAAAAGAGGCGCAATGAGGTAGCTGTGTGAGTAAGATTAGCGACCCTAGTGGCCGACACAAACACCGGGCCCATCTAGGAGTGGCACTGCAGTGTCACGCAGGATGGCCCTTCCAAAAAACCCTCCCCAAACAGCACATGACGCAAAGAAAAAAAGAGGCGCAATGAGGTAGCTGACTGTGTGAGTAAGATTAGCGACCCTAGTGGCCGACACAAACACCGGGCCCATCTAGGAGTGGCACTGCAGTGTCACGCAGGATGGCCCTTCCAAAAACCCCTCCCCAAACAGCACATGACGCAAAGAAAAAAAGAGGCGCAATGAGGTAGCTGACTGTGTGAGTAAGATTAGCGACCCTAGTGGCCGACACAAACACCGGGCCCATCTAGGAGTGGCACTGCAGTGTCACGCAGGATGTCCCTTCCAAAAAACCCTCCCCAAACAGCACATGACGCAAAGAAAAAAAGAGGCGCAATGAGGTAGCTGTGTGAGTAAGATTAGCGACCCTAGTGGCCGACACAAACACCGGGCCCATCTAGGAGTGGCACTGCAGTGTCACGCAGGATGTCCCTTCCAAAAAACCCTCCCCAAACAGCACATGACGCAAAGAAAAAAAGAGGCGCAATGAGGTAGCTGACTGTGTGAGTAAGATTAGCGACCCTAGTGGCCGACACAAACACCGGGCCCATTTAGGAGTGGCACTGCAGTGTCACGCAGGATGTCCCTTCCAAAAAACCCTCCCCAATCAGCACATGATGCAAAGAAAAAGAAAAGAAAAAAGAGGTGCAAGATGGAATTATCCTTGGGCCCTCCCACCCACCCTTATGTTGTATAAACAAAACAGGACATGCACACTTTAACCAACCCATCATTTCAGTGACAGGGTCTGCCACACGACTGTGACTGATATGACGGGTTGGTTTGGACCCCCCCCCCCAAAAAAGAAGCAATTAATCTCTCCTTGCACAAACTGGCTCTACAGAGGCAAGATGTCCACCTCATCTTCACCCTCCGATATATCACCGTGTACATCCCCCTCCTCACAGATTATCAATTCGTCCCCACTGGAATCCACCATCTCAGCTCCCTGTGTACTTTGTGGAGGCAATTGCTGCTGGTCAATGTCTCCGCGGAGGAATTGATTATAATTCATTTTAATGAACATCATCTTCTCCACATTTTCTGGATGTAACCTCGTACGCCGATTGCTGACAAGGTGAGCGGCGGCACTAAACACTCTTTCGGAGTACACACTTGTGGGAGGGCAACTTAGGTAGAATAAAGCCAGTTTGTGCAAGGGCCTCCAAATTGCCTCTTTTTCCTGCCAGTATAAGTACGGACTGTGTGACGTGCCTACTTGGATGCGGTCACTCATATAATCCTCCACCATTCTATCAATGTTGAGAGAATCATATGCAGTGACAGTAGACGACATGTCCGTAATCGTTGTCAGGTCCTTCAGTCCGGACCAGATGTCAGCATCAGCAGTCGCTCCAGACTGCCCTGCATCACCGCCAGTGGGTGGGCTCGGAATTCTGAGCCTTTTCCTCGCACCCCCAGTTGCGGGAGAATGTGAAGGAGGAGATGTTGACAGGTCGCGTTCCGCTTGACTTGACAATTTTGTCACCAGCAGGTCTTTCAACCCCAGCAGACCTGTGTCTGCCGGAAAGAGAGATCCAAGGTAGGCTTTAAATCTAGGATCGAGCACGGTGGCCAAAATGTAGTGCTCTGATTTCAACAGATTGACCACCCGTGAATCCTTGTTAAGCGAATTAAGGGCTGCATCCACAAGTCCCACATGCCTAGCGGAATCGCTCCCTTTTAGCTCCTTCTTCAATGCCTCCAGCTTCTTCTGCAAAAGCCTGATGAGGGGAATGACCTGACTCAGGCTGGCAGTGTCTGAACTGACTTCACGTGTGGCAAGTTCAAAGGGCATCAGAACCTTGCACAACGTTGAAATCATTCTCCACTGCACTTGAGACAGGTGCATTCCACCTCCTATATCGTGCTCAATTGTATAGGCTTGAATGGCCTTTTGCTGCTCCTCCAACCTCTGAAGCATATAGAGGGTTGAATTCCACCTCGTTACCACTTCTTGCTTCAGATGATGGCAGGGCAGGTTCAGTAGTTTTTGGTGGTGCTCCAGTCTTCTGTACGTGGTGCCTGTACGCCGAAAGTGTCCCGCAATTTTTCTGGCCACCGACAGCATCTCTTGCACGCCCCTGTCGTTTTTAAAAAAATTCTGCACCACCAAATTCAAGGTATGTGCAAAACATGGGACGTGCTGGAATTTGCCCATATTTAATGCACACACAATATTGCTGGCGTTGTCCGATGCCACAAACCCACAGGAGAGTCCAATTGGGGTAAGCCATTCCGCGATGATCTTCCTCAGTTGCCGTAAGAGGTTTTCAGCTGTGTGCGTATTCTGGAAAGCGGTGATACAAAGCGTAGCCTGCCTAGGAAAGAGTTGGCGTTTGCGAGATGCTGCTACTGGTGCCGCCGCTGCTGTTCTTGCGGCGGGAGTCCATACATCTACCCAGTGGGCTGTCACAGTCATATAGTCCTGACCCTGCCCTGCTCCACTTGTCCACATGTCCGTGGTTAAGTGGACATTGGGTACAACTGCATTTTTTAGGACACTGGTGAGTCTTTTTCTGACGTCCGTGTACAGTCTCGGTATCGCCTGCCTAGAGAAGTGGAACCTAGATGGTATTTGGTAACGGGGGCACACTGCCTCAATAAATTGTCTAGTTCCCTGTGAACTAACGGCGGATACCGGACGCACGTCTAACACCAACATAGTTGTCAAGGACTCAGTTATCCGCTTTGCAGTAGGATGACTGCTGTGATATTTCATCTTCCTCGCAAAGGACTGTTGAACAGTCAATTGCTTACTGGAAGTAGTACAAGTGGGCTTACGACTTCCCCTCTGGGATGACCATCGACTCCCAGCGGCAACAACAGCAGCGCCAGCAGCAGTAGGCGTTACACGCAAGGATGCATCGGAGGAATCCCAGGCAGGAGAGGACTCGTCAGACTTGCCAGTGACATGGCCTGCAGGACTATTGGCATTCCTGGGGAAGGAGGAAATTGACACTGAGGGAGTTGGTGGGGTGGTTTGCGTGAGCTTGGTTACAAGAGGAAGGGATTTACTGGTCAGTGGACTGCTTCCACTGTCACCCAAAGTTTTTGAACTTGTCACTGACTTATTATGAATGCGCTGCAGGTGACGTATAAGGGAGGATGTTCCGAGGTGGTTAACGTCCTTACCCCTACTTATTACAGCTTGACAAAGGGAACACACGGCTTGACACCTGTTGTCCGCATTTCTGGTGAAATACCTCCACACCGAAGAGCTGATTTTTTTGGTATTTTCACCTGGCATGTCAACGGCCATATTCCTCCCACGGACAACAGGTGTCTCCCCGGGTGCCTGACTTAAACAAACCACCTCACCATCAGAATCCTCCTGGTCAATTTCCTCCCCAGCGCCAGCAACACCCATATCCTCCTCATCCTGGTGTACTTCAACACTGACATCTTCAATCTGACTATCAGGAACTGGACTGCGGGTGCTCCTTCCAGCACTTGCAGGGGGCGTGCAAATGGTGGAAGGCGCATGCTCTTCACGTCCAGTGTTGGGAAGGTCAGGCATCGCAACCGACACAATTGGACTCTCCTTGTGGATTTGGGATTTCAAAGAACGCACAGTTCTTTGCGGTGCTTTTGCCAGCTTGAGTCTTTTCAGTTTTCTAGCGAGAGGCTGAGTGCTTCCATCCTCATGTGAAGCTGAACCACTAGCCATGAACATAGGCCAGGGCCTCAGCCGTTCCTTGCCACTCCGTGTGGTAAATGGCATATTGGCAAGTTTACGCTTCTCCTCCGACAATTTTATTTTAGGTTTTGGAGTCCTTTTTTTACTGATATTTGGTGTTTTGGTTTTGACATGCTCTGTACTATGCCATTGGGCATCGGCCTTGGCAGACGACGTTGCTGGCATTTCATCGTCTCGGCCATGACTAGTGGCAGCAGCTTCAGCACGAGGTGGAAGTGGATCTTGATCTTTCCCTAATTTTGGAACCTCAACATTTTTGTTCTCCATATTTTAATAGGCACAACTAAAAGGCACCTCAGGTAAACAATGCAGATGGATGGATTGGATACTAGTATACAATTATGGACGGGCTGCCGAGTGCCGACACAGAGGTAGCCACAGCCGTGAACTACCGCACTGTACTGTGTCTGCTGCTAATATATAGACTGGTTGATAAAGAGATAGTATACTCGTAACTAGTATGTATGTATAAAGAAAGAAAAAAAAACCACGGTTAGGTGGTATATACAATTATGGACGGGCTGCCGAGTGCCGACACAGAGGTAGCCACAGCCGTGAACTACCGCACTGTACTGTGTCTGCTGCTAATATATAGACTGGTTGATAAAGAGATAGTATACTCGTAACTAGTATGTATGTATAAAGAAAGAAAAAAAAAACACGGTTAGGTCACTGGTATATACAATTATGGACGGGCTGCCGAGTGCCGACACAGAGGTAGCCACAGCCGTGAACTACCGCACTGTACTGTGTCTGCTGCTAATATATAGACTGGTTGATAAAGAGATAGTATACTCGTAACTAGTATGTATGTATAAAGAAAGAAAAAAAAACCACGGTTAGGTCACTGGTATATACAATTATGGACGGGCTGCCGAGTGCCGACACAGAGGTAGCCACAGCCGTGAACTACCGCACTGTACTGTGTCTGCTGCTAATATATAGACTGGTTGATAAAGAGATAGTATACTCGTAACTAGTATGTATGTATAAAGAAAGAAAAAAAAACCACGGTTAGGTGGTATATACAATTATGGACGGGCTGCCGAGTGCCGACACAGAGGTAGCCACAGCCGTGAACTACCGCACTGTACTGTGTCTGCTGCTAATATATAGACTGGTTGATAAAGAGATAGTATACTCGTAACTAGTATGTATGTATAAAGAAAGAAAAAAAAAACCACGGTTAGGTCACTGGTATATACAATTATGGACGGGCTGCCGAGTGCCGACACAGAGGTAGCCACAGCCGTGAACTACCGCACTGTACACTGGTTGATAAAGAGATAGTAGTATACTCGTAACAACTAGTATGACGACGGTATAAAGAATGAAAAAAAAACCACGGTTAGGTGGTATATAATACAATTATGGTTGGACGGACTGCCTGCCGAGTGCCGACACAGAGGTAGCCACAGCCGTGAACTACCGCACTGTACACTGGTTGATAAAGAGATAGTAGTATACTCGTAACAACTAGTATGACGACGGTATAAAGAATGAAAAAAAAACCACGGTTAGGTGGTATATAATACAATTATGGTTGGACGGACTGCCTGCCGAGTGCCGACACAGAGGTAGCCACAGCCGTGAACTACCGCACTGTACACTGGTTGATAAAGAGATAGTAGTATACTCGTAACAACTAGTATGACGACGGTATAAAGAACGAAAAAAAAACCACGGTTAGGTGGTATATATTATGATACAATTATGGATGGACGGACTGCCTGCCGAGTTCCGACACAGAGGTAGCCACAGCCGTGAACTACCGCACTGTACACTGGTTGATAAAGAGATAGTAGTATACTCGTAACAACTAGTATGACGACGGTATAAAGAACGAAAAAAAAACCACGGTTAGGTGGTATATATTATAATACAATTATGGATGGACGGACTGCCTGCCGAGTTCCGACACAGAGGTAGCCACAGCCGTGAACTACCGCACTGTACACTGGTTGATAAAGAGATAGTAGTATACTCGTAACAACTAGTATGACTATGACGACGGTATAAAGAAAGAAAAAAAAAACCACGGTTAGGTGGTATATAATACAATTATGGATGGACGGACTGCCTGCCGAGTGCCGACACAGAGGTAGCCACAGCCGTGAACTACCGCACTGTACTGTGTCTGCTGCTAATATAGACTGGTTGATAAAGAGATAGTATACAATACTACTAATATACTGGTGGTCAGGCACTGGTCACCACTAGTCACACTGGCAGTGGCACTCCTGCAGCAAAAGTGTGCACTGTTTAATTTTAATATAATATTATTTATCATGTACTCCTGGCTCCTGCTATAACAACCTGCAGTGCTCCCCAGTCTCCCCCACAATTATAAGCTTTATATACAATACATTGATGTGCAGCACACTGGGCTGAGCAGTGCACACAGACTGAGTCACTGTGTGACTGTGTATCGTTTTTTTCAGGCAGAGAACGGATATATTAAATAAAACAAACAACTGCACTGTCTCTGGTGGTCACTGGTCACTGTGGTCGTCAGTCACTAAACTCTGTCTGCACTCTGCACTCTCTTCTAATCTACAGTATCACAGCAATCTCTCTCTCTCTCTCTCTTCTAAATCTAATCTAAATGGAGAGGACGCCAGCCACGTCCTCTCCCTATCAATCTCAATGCACGTGTGAAAATGGCGGCGACGCGCGGCTCCTTATATAGAATCCGAGTCTCGCGAGAATCCGACAGCGTCATGATGACGTTCGGGCGCGCTCGGGTTAACCGAGCAAGGCGGGAAGATCCGAGTCGCTCGGACCCGTGAAAAAAAAAGTGAAGTTCGTGCGGGTTCGGATTCAAAGAAACCGAACCCGCTCATCTCTACTTTAAAACGCCCGTTACCTCAAATGGCAGACACAGACACGGATTCTGACTCCAGTGTCGATGATGAGGAGACAAACGTGACTTCCACTAGGGCCACACGTTACATGATTGAAGCAATAAAAAATGTATTGCATATATCTGATAATACAAGTACCACTAAAAAGGGTATTATGTTTGGTGAGAAAAAACTGCCTGTAGTTTTTCCTGTATCCGAGGAATTAAATGAAGTGTGTGATGAGGCGTGGGTTTCCCCCGATAAAAAACTAATAATTCCTAAAAGGTTATTGGCATCGTACCCTTTCCCGCCAGAGGATAGGGCACGTTGGGAAACACCCCCTAGGGTGGATAAAGCGCTCACACGCTTGTCTAAACAGGTAGCACTACCCTCTCCTGATACGGCCGCCCTAAAGGAACCTGCCGATAGAAAACTGGAGAATATCCTAAAATGTATATACTCTCACACGGGTGTTATACTGCGACCAGCTATCGCCTCAGCCTGGATGTGCAGTGCGGGCCTGGCGTGGTCGGATTCCCTGACTGAAAATATTGATACCCTAGATAGGGACAGTATATTACTGACTATAGAGCATTTGAAGGATGCATTTCTATATATGCGTGATGCACAGAGGGATATTTGCCGACTGGCATCAAGAGTTAGCGCGCTGTCCATTTCTGCAAGAAGAGGTTTATGGACGCGGCAGTGGTCAGGTGATGCGGATTCTAAAAGGCACATGGAAGTATTGCCTTATAAGGGGGAGGAGTTATTTGGGGTAGGTCTATCCGACCTGGTAGCCACGGCAACTGCTGGAAAATCCACATTTTTACCCCAGGTAGCTTCTCAACCTAAGAAGACGCCATATTATCAGGCGCAGTCCTTTCGGCCCCATAAAGGCAAGCGGGCAAAAGGCGCCTCATTTCTGCCCCGTGGCAGAGGGAGAGGAAAAAGGCTGCAACAAACAGCCAGTTCCCAGGAACAAAAGCCCTCTCCCGCCTCCGCAAAGTCCTCAGCATGACGCTGGGGCTTTACAAGCGGACTCAGGCACGGTGGGGGCCCGTCTCAAGAAGTTCAGTGCGCAGTGGGCTCACTCGCAAGTGGACCCCTGGATCCTTCAGGTGGTATCTCAGGGGTACAAATTGGAATTCGAGACGTCTCCCCCTCGCCGTTTTCTAAAGTCTGCTTACCGACGTCTCCCTCAGACAGGGAGGCAGTATTGGAAGCCATTCACAAGCTGTATTCCCAGCAGGTGATAATCAAGGTACCCCTCCTACAACAGGGAAAGGGGTACTATTCCACACTATTTGTGGTACCGAAGCCGGACGGCTCGGTGAGACAAATTTTAAACCTAAAATCCTTGAACACTTACATACAAAGGTTCAAATTCAAGATGGAGTCACTCAGAGCAGTGATTGCAAACCTGGAAGAAGGGGACTATATGGTGTCTCTGGACATCAAGGATGCTTACCTACATGTCCCAATTTACCCTTCTCACCAAGGGTACCTCAGGTTTGTGGTACAGAACTGTCACTATCAGTTTCAGACGCTGCCGTTTGGATTGTCCACGGCACCCCGGGTCTTTACCAAGGTAATGGCCGAAATGATGATACTCCTTCGAAGGAAGGGAGTTTTAGTTATCCCTTACTTGGACGATCTCCTGATAAGGGCAAGATCCAGGGAACAGTTGGAAGTCGGAGTAGCACTATCTCAGATAGTGCTGCGCCAGCACGGTTGGATTCTCAATATTCCAAAATCGCAGCTGATCCCGACGACACGACTTCTATTCCTAGGGATGATCCTGGACACAGTCCAGAAAAAGGTGTTTCTCCCGGAGGAGAAAGCCAGGGAGTTATCCGAACTAGTCAGAAATCTCCTAAAGCCAGGCCAAGTCTCAGTGCATCAATGCACAAGGGTCCTGGGAAAGATGGTGGCTTCTTACGAAGCAATCCCATTCGGCAGATTCCACGCAAGAACCTTCCAGTGGGATCTGCTAGACAAATGGTCCGGGTCGCATCTTCAGATGCATCAGCGGATAATCTTGTCACCAAGGACAAGGGTGTCTCTCCTGTGGTGGTTGCAGAGTGCTCATCTTCTAGAGGGCTGCAGATTCGGCATTCAGGACTGGGTCCTGGTGACCACGGATGCCAGCCTGAGAGGCTGGGGAGCAGTCACACAGGGAAGAAATTTCCAGGGTTTGTGGTCAAGCCTGGAGACATCACTTCACATAAATATCCTGGAGCTAAGGGCCATCTACAATGCTCTAAGCCTAGCAAGACCTCTGCTTCAAGGTCAGCCGGTGCTGATCCAGTCGGACAACATCACGGCAGTCGCCCACGTAAACAGACAGGGCGGCACAAGAAGCAGGAGGGCAATGACAGAAGTTGCAAGGATTCTTCGCTGGGCGGAAAATCATGTGATAGCACTGTCAGCAGTGTTCATTCCGGGAGTGGACAACTGGGAAGCAGACTTCCTCAGCAGACACGACCTCCACCCGGGGGAGTGGGGACTTCACCCAGAAGTCTTCCACATGATTGTGAACCGTTGGGAAAAACCAAAGGTGGACATGATGGCGTCCCGCCTCAACAAAAAACTAGACAGGTATTGCGCCAGGTCAAGGGACCCTCAGGCAATAGCTGTGGACGCTCTGGTAACACCGTGGGTGTACCAGTCAGTGTATGTGTTCCCTCCTCTGCCTCTCATACCCAAGGTACTGAGAATCATAAGGAGGAGAGGAGTAAGGACTATACTCGTGGCTCCGGATTGGCCAAGAAGGACTTGGTACCCGGAACTTCAAGAGATGCTCACAGAGGACCCGTGGCCTCTACCTCTAAGAAAGGACCTGCTCCAGCAGGGACCCTGTCTGTTCCAAGACTTACCGCGGCTGCGTTTGACGGCATGGCGGTTGAACGCCGGATCCTGAAGGAAAAAGGCATTCCGAATGAAGTCATCCCTACCCTGATCAAAGCCAGGAAGGATGTAACCGTACAACATTATCACCGTATTTGGCGTAAATATGTTGCGTGGTGCGAGGCCAGGAAGGACCCTACAGAGGAATTTCAACTTGGTCGTTTCCTGCATTTCCTGCAAACAGGACTGTCTATGGGCCTAAAATTAGGGTCCATTAAGGTTCAAATTTCGGCCCTGTCGATTTTCTTCCAAAAAGAACTGGCTTCAGTTCCTGAAGTTCAGACGTTTGTCAAGGGGGTACTGCATATACAGCCTCCTTTTGTGCCTCCAGTGGCACCTTGGGATCTCAATGTAGTTTTGGGATTCCTAAAATCACATTGGTTTGAACCACTCTCCACTGTGGACTTAAAATATCTCACATGGAAAGTGGTAATGCTGTTAGCCCTGGCTTCAGCCAGGCGTGTCTCAGAATTGGTGGCTTTATCCTATAAAAGCCCTTACCTAATTTTTCATACGGACAGGGCAGAATTGAGGACTCGTCCTCAATTTCTCCCTAAGGTGGTTTCAGTGTTTCACTTGAACCAGCATATTGTGGTACCTGCGGCTACTAGGGACTTGGAGGACTCCAAGTTGCTGGACTTAGTCAGGGCCCTGAAAATATATGTTTCCAGGACGGCTGGAGTCAGAAAATCTGACTCGCTGTTTATCCTGTATGCACCCAACAAGCTGGGTGCTCCTGCTTCTAAGCAGACTATTGCTCGTTGGAGTTGTAGTACAATTCAGCTTGCACATTCTGTGGCAGGCCTGCCACAGCCAAAATCTGTAAAAGCCCATTCCACAAGGAAGGTGGGCTCATCTTGGGCGGCGGCCCGAGGGGTCTCGGCTTTACAACTTTGCCGAGCAGCTACTTGGTCAGGGGCAAACACGTTTGCTAAATTCTACAAATTTGATACCCTGGCTGAGGAGGACCTGGAGTTCTCTCATTCGGTGCTGCAGAGTCATCCGCACTCTCCCGCCCGTTTGGGAGCTTTGGTATAATCCCCATGGTCCTTACGGAGTTCCCAGCATCCACTAGGACGTCAGAGAAAATAAGAATTTACTTACCGATAATTCTATTTCTCGTAGTCCGTAGTGGATGCTGGGCGCCCATCCCAAGTGCGGATTGTCTGAAATACTTGTACATAGTTATTGTTACAAAAATCGGGTTATTATTGTTGTGAGCCATCTTTTCAGAGGCTCCTCTGTTATCATGCTGTTAACTGGGTTCAGATCACAGGTTGTACGGTGTGATTGGTGTGGCTGGTATGAGTCTTACCCGGGATTCAAAATCCTTCCTTATTGTGTACGCTCGTCCGGGCACAGTATCCTAACTGAGGCTTGGAGGAGGGTCATAGGGGGAGGAGCCAGTGCACACCAGGTAGTCCTAAAGCTTTTACTTTTGTGCCCAGTCTCCTGCGGAGCCGCTATTCCCCATGGTCCTTACGGAGTTCCCAGCATCCACTACGGACTACGAGAAATAGAATTATCGGTAAGTAAATTCTTATTTTAACTGCTTAAGTCATATACCCCAAAGCATCATAGCTTAATTAGCCATGCACATAAAAGAAGTCAAATGTAATGCTTACTTGTAAATGGACCCGGGTGTCATTTGCCAAGATTGTTCTTGTGAAAAGCTCACAATCACTACCATTATAATAATAATACTTTTATTGATATAGCACTTTTCTTCAGATGGACTCAGGCGCTTTACAGAAATCATAATACAGAGGTTCAGATTTCCAAAGATACAGAAGCCATAAACATTATACAGGAAGTACAGACACCATAAACATTATACAGGGTCATACATTTTAAGTATTATTTATCTTACCCACAAAAGTACCAGGTTAGGTAGCTTTCTTTGGCTGCCTGGAAGAAATTACACATAGAGGATGATTCTAAGTCAGATGCAGCAGTGGCCACATTTTTTGCATTTACTTCTTTTAGGTCTATTGAATGCCTGTCGGATCCTCTCCGACGTAGAGGATCCAACAGTTCAGTATTCAATTTGCGGGCAATTCCGACAGGTTTTTGCATATTTTTCAACAATGCCGATCCAACGTTTTTTTTAAAGTCGGATTGACATTGTCGGAAACGGGACAAAAAACTGTCGTAATTGCCCACAAATCCGACAACACGTAGATCCGTGGCTAATCCGCCATTCCAAATGTTTTTCTGACAAGTCGGACTTTTAAAAAAGTCAGAAATACGGCACTATAATTGAATAGGTTGAATCCAAATTCGACCTAAAAAAGTCGGAAAGTGCAGTTTTTCCGACTTTTTAGAAAATCCTACAGTAATTGAATATACCCCTTTATGCTAATGCTGCTACAGAGTCCTTTCTTAGTGGAGATCCTTGTGGTGCAAGGACAGATAAGCAAACAACACGCCTCCAACACGCCCATAAGATGCAACATATCTGTGTGATGTTTTAGTCTGTTCTGCGTCTCTGAGCGGTAACCATCGGGTAGCATGGGCAGTGCGACTATGACTCATGCACGGATTTAGAACATCAGCCATGATGTCTTTCGCACAGCTCTTGAGAAGCACTTTGATTTTGTTGCAACATGGTTTAGCTGGACAGACAGCCTAATTCAGGTTGGGTCGCAATAGTTGGAAAACTGCGCATAATCGGTAAGCAGTTTCCCAGTAGCCGGGAAACTACCCGATGGTTACCGCTTAGAGACGCAGGACAGAATAAGACATCCACACAGATATGTTGCAACTTATGGGAGTGTTGGAGACGTTTTCCAAGAGTGGCAAGGCCACGAACTGTGTCGCTGGTTTCCTTGGCCTCATAAGTCGCCCTGCTACAGCATACCTAAGTAAGCTGAGTCCCAGAGTTCAAAACTTCCTCTTCTTCCAAAGCATTAGTGTCTCAACATCAGCTGTAGATTTATATTTTATGTAACTCAAACCCTCCTCGTCTGTCATACTTATTTTGCCTCATACCTTGCCAGTGTACCTTACAGCCTTTCCCGAACCCCTTACTTCCCCTTTCAGCAGTGGGGTACACTGTGTTCCACAGGGAAAACATCGGGGTGTAGAGCAGGATCTTGATCCAGTGGCACCATCAGGCAAAGCTTTGACTGTCCCAGGATGCATTGGGGCCTCCTCTATAACCCTGCCTCCAGGCACTGAGAGCTCAGTTTCGAGTGGTGCCTGCAGGCAGCAGGTCACCTAACAGGCGGGCTGCACTGGGCAGCCCTGAAAAAGCTTAAAAGACTTCAAGGGCCGCAACGCTGTTATGTCAGGGTGACATTCAGTGCTGCATCTCCGTCACCTCCCAAGCGGCGTTGCATACTCCCGCAGCTCAGATCCCGGGTACTTGCGGCAGAGGCGCGCCTGCTTAGGCACACAGTCGCAGACGCTCTCCTGGTTCGCGTGGCTGCTACGGAGGGAGGAGGTAAGAGGGTCCCCCAGGTGGGACCCACCACTAAATCGCGTTCCTGGTCACAGTCTAGGGAGACGGACTGTGACGCTGGCGTGGACACTGTCACCGAGCAGGAACCCCACTATATCCTCCAGGGCATAGGAGCAGGGCCGGAGCTTCCACTAGGCAGCTTTAGGCAGCTGCCTAGGGGCGCCGGGACCTGAGGGGGCGGCCTGCTACAGCTGCCTAAAAAAGGTAGCATAGTCCTACCTTTCACAGCCACTGTAATCCCCCAGAATGCGTATCTTACAGTAGCCGTGACTGCTAAGCTCCCGTATTGCAGCCTCCAGCTCCACCTCCAACCGGCACAGGCAGTAACTTTGACAGCTCCTGGAGTCCTGGCTGGGGGTGACATGCAGCACTGCTCTTCATTCCAGGCTCTTTCACAGACTACTCAGTTCCAACCCTGCACTGCAGTCTGCAGGTAAGGTGGCTGCACAGTGCATTCTCTGCATTGATAAAGAAAGAGGGCGAGAGCAGCAGTGTGGTGAGGGGTAGGGGGGAGATGAGGAGCAGGCATGCACACAGTCTGGAGGGATGAGCAGCAGCATGCACGCAGATTTTTTTTTGGGGGGGGGGTAGAACAGCAGACATTTAACAGAGTAGGGGGGAGGGGGTGAGAGCAGCATGCCTTTCATCTGAAGGGTGGGAAGGGGCAGAAGGCAGAAGTTTTGCCTAGGGTGCCGCGAAACCTTGCACCGGCCCTGCATAGGAGTACAGGTCTGGTGTACTAGCTCCCCTATTGGTAAGGCCCCAAAGTACCGGTGGTGAGGTCCAGCATAGGGGAGTCGGCGCTTGACCTGTAGCCCTTCTCCCGGCCCAGGGTGCCATCTCCTCGCAGATTTCCCGCCCTGGTGCTGCCTCACACTTCCCTCAGTTCCTGACAGAGACGCTGGGTGCCATCTTCTGAGCATAGCTGCTGCTGGTCTCTGGGATTGCAAGGCAACATCTCCCCTGTAAAGCCGCCTGTACAGAGCGCTGAGACTTTACAGACACTTCAGTATTCTACATGTCTTGTTACAGACAGTGTTAGTTAAGAAAGAGTATACCTATTCCAGAATATATTGTACGAATATTCTGATATATACCTCCGGTCTAGGACCGCGCTGTTTTATTTATATTAGTCCAGTGCAGTTTTATTGTGCTTATAATAATCTCTGCATTGCCTGTGACTGTGTGTGCCTGTATCTGGTGTATGGTTTCACTCTCATGTGTATCCCATCTAAGATAGCTATCACTATGGCCCTCATTCCGAGTCGTTCGCTCAGTAATTTTCATCGCATCGCAGTGAAATTCCGCTTAGTACGCATGCGCAATATTCGCACTGCGACTGCGCCAAGTAATTTTACAATGAAGATAGTATTTTTACTCACGGCTTTTTCTTCGCTCCGGCGATCGTAGTGTGATTGACAGGAAATGGGTGTTACTGGGCGGAAACACGGCGTTTTAGGGGCGTGTGGAGAAAAACGCTACCGTTTCCGGAAAAAACGCAGGAGTGGCTGGAGAAACGGGGGAGTGTCTGGGCGAACGCTGGGTGTGTTTATGACGTCAAACCAGGAACGACAAGCACTGAACTGATCGCAGATGCCGAGTAAGTCTGAAGCTACTCTGAAACTGCTAAGTAGTTTGTAATCGCAATATTGCAAATACATCGGTCGCAATTTTAAGAAGCTAAGATACACTCCCAGTAGGCGTAGGCTTAGCGTGAGCAACTCTGCTAAATTCGCCTTGCGAGCGATCAACTCGGAATGAGGGCCTATATTCTGTACCCGAAGGGACTAGGTTCGTCAGGGTCCTATATTATAGTGTACACAGTACTTATTGCTATACGGATATTTTACTGTGTTACAGTCATGTACACCGGGATTTAGTTCACAAGTGTATGTACTCTTACGCTGGTTGTGTACTTTGTGGGCAGGTTGTGTACTCTGGCTTTATCATACTAATAGCCTGATTGTTGCTTTATTACAATGTCTAACAATAAGGGTAGTAAAACTCTGGAGTCTCCTGTAAAATGCAAGGTATGCTCCAGAGGTTTACCTGAGGGGGAAGTATTGTGTGATGGTCTGTGTTCTCAATGTCATACACCTCCCAGTCAGCCTGCAGCTTCTGTACCTACTATGGAGCCGCCCTGGGCTATGTTCACTACCCTCCTGGAGACTCTGGTGGACTGTTTAGCCCCCCCCATGGGACCTCCGGTGCCACTGCCGCCACAAGTTGTCCCTATAGTAAATCCGCCTTGGGCGGAAAATTTACCTACCCAGCTGCAGCAGTTGAATCAGTCTTTGGTTAGACAGAAATCTACTCCAGGTCACTCCCGTGTCCCTGGGTCCACTAAGTGGGCTGCTTCCTCCTCACAATCCACTAACCTCTCTGATGTTTCATCTGATTAGGAGGGGGAGCATACTGTCCTGTCAGACTCTGAATCTGTCACACGCCAGAGGCGGCATTCGCCACGCTTACCCCTGCGTGCCTGCTGGTCTGTGTTGCGGCCTCCGCCTTCGGTGGTTCACGGGCTCCGGCGTCTGGCTGGCGCGGCTCCCGGCGGTTTCCCGGGGCAGGGGCGCCGCCATGACACCCGGCATCACGTGGGCGGGGAGCAGGTGACGTCATCAGACTGTTCCGCCAATCCAGCGGAGGCGGGAGATTCAAAGTCAGACGCCGGGCAGAGCCTCGGCGCCTGAGTATCATCTTTTCCCCTGAAGTGGATGCCAGTGCTCTTGTTCCCGGCGAGTCTCTCTGTAGTTGTACTCCAGTGTCTCCGGCATTTCCAGGTGCCAGTTGCTGCACAGTTTCCAGCGTTCCCAGCGGCTGGTGTGTTCCTCTGCGGTCCAGTCACCAGTGCTTCTCGGAGTCAGTGTGGGCTGCGGGCTAAACACCGCTCTCAAGTTATACAAATCATCAGTGTCTTTAACCACCGCTCTCAAGTTCTATAAATCATCAGTGTGTTTAACCACTGCTCTCAAGTTCTACAAATCATCAGTGTCTTTAACCACCGCTCTCAAGTTCTACAAATCATCAGTGTCTTTAACCACCGCTCTCAAGTTCTACAAATCATCAGTGTCTTTAACCACCGCTCTCAAGTTCTACAAATCATCAGTGTCTTCAAAACACCACTCTCAAGTTCTTCAAATCATCAGTGTCTTCAAACACCGCTCTCAAGTTCTATAAGTCATCAGCGTCTTTAACACCGCTCTCAAGTCCTACAAATCATCAGTGTCTTTAAACACCGCTCTCAAGTTCTACAAGTCATCAGTGTCTTTAAACACCGCTCTCAAATTCTACAAATCATCAGTGTCTTTAAATACCGTTCACAAGTTCTTCAAATCATCAGTGTCTTTAAAAACATCGCTCACAACTTCTTCAGTCAACGGTATCTTTTACATCGCTCACAAGCTCTTCAATCATCAGCATCTTTAAAACATCGTTCTCAGTGTCTTTCACCATCACTCACAAGTACTTCATTTATTAGTATCTTTTACATTGCTTACAAGTTCTTCTATAGGCCTGGATATTCCCCCATAAGTTCCCTCTCTGCTATGTGACATTGTGTTGCTCCCTTCCTGCAATAAAGTTCTTCAATATTTTCACTAAGCCTTACTGTCAGAGTCCTGTATGAGGAAGACCTATATCAGACCATCCCTGTTCCGACCCAACTGTGGTTCCTCTTTCCTACCATCGGAAGAACCCCCAAGTTCACAACACCCCCAACCTAGGTCAGTGACAGTATACTCAGGCCTCATGGACCCGGGGGATCGGAACCCAGAGGCAAGTACCATCCAGGACCTGGTTTCCCGAGTTCAAAGTCAGGAAGCAGCACAGAGCCAGGTGATGCATTATCTCCAGGATTTATCTGGCCGGCTGGATCAAATTCAGGCTTCTCTGGCTACAGTAGTTCCATCCCCAGTTCCAGTACCCGCTCCAGTGGTTGTCTCTAGTATTGTTCCATCCTTGTCTGGAACCAGGTCACACCTTCAGCTCCCTACTCCTTCTCGTTATAACGGGAATCCAAAGAATTGCCGTGGTTTTCTCAATCAGTGCGAGGTACATTTTGAACTCCTTTCACATAACTTCCCTACTGATCGGTCCAAGGTGGCATACATTATTTCTTTGCTTGAGGGTTCAGCGTTGGATTGGGTGTCTACGTTATGGGAGCGATCTGATCCGTTGGTTTCTAGTTACACCAACTTCATTACGTCATTCCGGATGATCTTTGATGAGCCCGGCAGGACGACCGCTGCCTCTGCAGACTTGCTCTGTGTCCGACAAGGCTCTCGTTCAGTGGGACAGTATGTGATTCATTTTCAGACCATAGCCTCAAAACTGCGCTGGAATAATGATGCCCTCCGGGCTGCCTTTTGGAACGGGCTCTCCGATCGTCTAAAGGACGAGTTGATCACTAGAGATTTGCCAGATTCCTTAGTACAGTTGATCTCGCTCTGTGTAAAGGTGGATCTTCGCATGCAGGAACGAGGTAGCGAACGTAGTCGGTCAGATCGATCAAGGGTCCGATGTCTTCCGTCTAAGCAAACGGTTATTCCGAGTCCTGACGAACCCATGCAGATTAATCGATCTCGGCTGTCCAGGGAGGAACGTCAGCGTCGTCGTGAGGGTAGACTCTGCCTCTACTGTGGAGCCGCGGATCATTTTCTCAAGTTTTGCAAGTCTCGCCTGGGAAACGGGCAGTCCTAGCTTGTTCCGGAGGAGTCGAGCTAGGGGTTTCTTCTAAACCTTCTCCGACAGTGGACTGTTTACTCTCCGTGTCTCTGTTTTCTGAGTCAATAGCCAAACCCGTTAAGGCTCTGGTGGACTCAGGGGCTGCGGGGAATTTTATTTCCCTTTCCTGTGCCCAGAATCTGGGTTTTCAGTTACGGTCGGTCGAACGACCTATTACGTTGACTGCTATCAATGGTACCCAAATTTCTAACGGTCTGATTTCAAGTTGTACAGTGCCAATCAAGCTGCAAGTGGGAGCTCTGCATCAAGAACACCTGGAGTTCCTAGTGATTCGGGAGATGCCCCACGATCTGGTTCTTGGCCTTCCTTGGCTTAAACTTCACAACCCTCACGTCGACTGGAGTTCGACACAAATAATATCTTGGAGTCCATTTTGTCATTCAAATTGTCTCACTTCTGTCTACCCGCTCCGTGTGTCTTCCAAGTCAGATGAAAGGCTCATTCCGGAGGCCTATCGGGAGTTTTCAGACGTGTTCTCGGAACAGGCGGCCGATCAGTTACCACCGCATAGACCCTGGGACTGCCCCATTGAGCTCATTCCGGGGAAAATGCCACCTCGGGGTCGCACTTATCCCTTATCATTACCCGAGACCCAAGCTATGTCGGACTATATCAAGTCTAATCTGCAGAAAGGATTCATCCGCCCCTCTACCTCCCCGGTGGGGGAAGGTTTCTTTTTTGTGAAGAAGAAGGGCGGAGGGCTGAGACCATGTATTGACTATCGTGATCTAAATGATGTCACCATTAAGAATAAGTATCCGTTGCCGCTCATCACGGAGCTTTTTGATAGAGTTCGCGGAGCCCGAGTCTTCACCAAGCTCGATTTAAGGGGAGCTTATAATTTGATACGTATCCGACAGGGGGACGAATGGAAGACGGCCTTCAATACCAGGGACGGGCATTACGAGTATCTGGTAATGCCGTTTGGCCTCAGCAACGCCCCTGCCGTCTTCCAGGGATTCATTAATGAAATCTTTCGGGATATGCTATACCTAAGTGTAGTGGTATATTTGGATGACATTCTGATATTTTCTAAGAATCTCACAGAGCACAGAATACAGGTCAAAGAGGTACTTCTTCGATTGCGAGAGAATCATCTTTATGGCAAGATTTCCAAATGTACCTTTGAGGTCCCTTCTGTTCCATTTCTTGGTTACATCATTTCGGGCACGGAGCTTCGTATGGATCCGGAGAAACTCACTGCCATTCGGGACTGGACTCAGCCTCTTTCCTTGAAAGCGGTACAACGATTTCTTGGTTTTTCAAATTACTACCGGAAATTCATAAAGGGATTCTCTACCATTGTGGCACCTATCACTGCCCTAACCAAGAAGGGTTCTGACCCAAGTCATTGGTCCTCTGAAGCTGTAGCAGCGGTCGCTCAGTTGAAGGCAGCCTTTATGTCCGCTCCGGTACTTCAACAACCAAATTTTTCAAAACCATTCTTTTTGGAGGTTGATGCTTCCACGGTAGGCATAGGTGCCGTGCTTTCGCAGTACGCTCCAGACGGGAAGTTACATCCATGTGGTTTCCATTCTCGCAAGTTCTCTCCTGCTGAACGGAATTACACTATTGGAGACAAAGAGCTTTTGGCAATAAAATCTGCCTTGGAGGAATGGAGATATCTTTTGGAAGGTGCTAAACACCTAATTACAATTTTTCACTGATCACAAGAATTTGCTGTACCTCAAGACGGCCCAGTGCTTGAATCCCCGTCAAGCTAGATGGGCGCTCTTCTTTACTCGATTCTGGTTTGTTATTAAGTACCGGGCTGGGACTTTTAACACCAAGGCGGATGCTTTATCCCGTTCCTTAACGGCTTCGGATGAGGAGAAGTCCGTTGAGAAGGCTTTGATTCTCAGTCCAGTTTCTATGTCAGCGGCTCCCACCGGTCTGGGTCCTCCTCCTGGGAGAATGTCTGTGCCAGCTAAATTCCGACCAAGGTTGTTGCAGTGGGCTCATATTTCCAAGTTTTCCGGTCATCCTGGAGTTCAAAAGATGTGGGAGTTTCTACGAAGATCTTACTGGTGGTACACTATGAAGAAGGATATTCAAGGTTATGTCAACTCATGTCCTCAGTGTGCTCAGCACAAAATTCTTCATCTGCCTCCTGCGGGGTTGTTGCATCCACTGTCCATTCCTAAGAGGCCTTGGACCCATATCTCTATGGACTTTGTCACTGAATTGCCCCTCTCCAAGGGTCACAATACCGCCTGGGTAATTATTGACCGTTTCTCTAAGATGGCACATTTTGTACCTTTGACCGGGTTACCATCAGCTCCCAAGTTGGCTTTGTTATTTATCCGGGAACATTTCCGCCTGCACGGGTTACCACAGGAAATCGTCTCTGATCGGGGGGTACAGTTCACTGCAAGATTCTGGAGAGCCCTCTGTACGGTCTTACAAATAAAACTCAAGTTTTCATCCGCTTACCATCCACAAACCAATGGGCAAACTGAACGCGTCAATCAAGATTTAGAGACTTTTCTCCGTGTTTATCTCTCTCCTTCGCAAGATGATTGGGTGGAACTGTTGCCATGGGCCGAGTTTGCCCATAATCATCTGTACCACTCTGCGACTGGTGAGTCCCCATTTTTCATTAATTATGGATTTCATCCCCAAGTTCCAGAATTACCCATTTGTCCTCCGGAGGATGTTCCTGCTGCAGCCTCTACTCTCCGGCACTTCAGTCAAATTTGGAGTCGAGTCCATGCTAACCTCAAGAGAGTCTCCAGCCGCTATAAGTTCTTTGTGGATAGGAAGCGACAAGCAGCTCCCCAATACAAGGTTGGTGACAGGGTATGGCTCTCTACCCGCAATCTTCGGTTAAGGGTGCCCACTATGAAGTTCGCTCTGAGGTTTATTGGTCCTTACCCCGTGTTACAAGTCCTGAACCCGGTTGTCTGCAAATTGGGATTGCCTTCCCACCTCCGGATACCAAATTCCTTCCATGTCTCTCTCCTTCGCCCCCTTATTTTAAACCGGTTCCATTCAAAGTCCCCGAGGCCAACCTCTGCAGAGACTGAAGCTGGAACGGACTTTGAAATCTAAGCTATTCTTGACTCTCATTATCTTCACAAGAATCTACAGTATTTGGTGGAGTGGAAAGGTTTTGGCCCCGAGGAGAGGAGCTGGGTCAAGGCTACTGAAGTTATGGCTCCCCAACTGGTGCATATCTTCCATTCCAGACATCCAACAAAACCTGGAAAGTGTCCGGGGGCCACTCCTGGAGGAGGGGGTACTGTCACACGCCAGAGGCGGCGTTCGCCGCGCTTACCCCTGCGTGCCTGCTGGTCTGTGTTGCGGCCTCCGCTTTCGGTGGTCCACGGGCTCCGGCGTCTGGCTGGCGCGGCTCCCGGCGGTTCCCCGGGGCAGGGGCGCCGCCATGACACCCGGCATCACGTGGGCTGGGAGCAGGTGACGTCATCAGACTGTTCCGCCAATCCAGCGGAGGCGGGAGATTCAAAGTCAGACGCCGGGCATAGCCTCGGCGCCTGAGTATCGTCTTTTCCCCTGAAGTGGATGCCAGTGCTCTTGTTCCCGGCGAGTCTCTCTGTAGTTGTACTCCAGTGTCTCCGGCATTTCCAGGTGCCAGTTGCTGCACAGTTTCCAGCGTTCCCAGCGGCTGGTGTGTTCCTCTGCGGTCCAGTCACCAGTGCTTCACGGAGTCAGCGTGGGCTGCGGGCTAAACACCACTCTCAAGTTATACAAATCATCAGTGTCTTTAACCACCGCTCTCAAGTTCTATAAATCATCAGTGTCTTTAACTACCGCTCTCAAGTTCTACAAATCATCAGTGTCTTTAACCACCGCTCTCAAGTTCTACAAATCATCAGTGTATTTAACCACCGCTCTCAAGTTCTACAAATCATCAGTGTCTTTAACCACCGCTCTCAAGTTCTACAAATCATCAGTGTCTTTAACCACCGCTTTCAAGTTCTACAAATCATCAGTGTCTCTAACCACCGCTCTCAAGTTCTACAAATCATCAGTGTCTTCAAAACACCACACTCAAGTTCTACAAATCATCAGTGGCTTCAAACACCGCTCTCAAGTTCTACAAGTCATCAGCGTCTTTAACACCGCTCTCAAGTCCTACAAATCATCAGTGTCTTTAAACACCGCTCTCAAGTTCTACAAGTCATCAGTGTCTTTAAACACCGCTCTCAAATTCTACAAATCATCAGTGTCTTTAAACACCGTTCACAAGTTCTTCAAATCATCAGTGTCTTTAAAAACATCGCTCACAAGTTCTTCAGTCACCAGTATCTTTTACGTCGCTCACAAGCTCTTCAATCATCAGCATCTTTAAAACATTTTATATAGAAAAGAGGTCGCGCTATAGAGCCAATTAATTGTTCCACACCATTCTCAATTGTAAATATTTATTTAAAACATATAACCATGTAAAAACATAAATGTATATTTTGTTTCTAGAGTATTAAGATCTGGTGTGGTCACAACACCCTCAACTGCATACCAATTATAAATTAATGATTCTCATTCATAAAATTAAGTGAGCTGAATAGTAAAATGTCCAGACCGGCAATATATTATGCCACAAATTCAGTCCGTAATAGGATCCTTTGTATTGATTTGCACCCAATGATAAAAGGACACTGATGTTTTCGTTCAGAAACTGTGCACCACAGATATAATTATTTATATCTTACAATGTAGTTGTGACCTTGTGTATGTCGGCAGAACTACAAGACATTTAAAAGTACGGTTCTTGGAACACAGGAGAAACATCCTAAGAGGAAGATGTGTGAATGGAATCTCCAAACATTTTGTGGAACAACATGAAGGGAATCCAAAAAGCCTAGTTTTAACAGGGATAGAATGGGTTAAACCAACCGAGAGAGGGGGGGATAGATATAGAAAATTATGCACACGTGAAAATTATTGGATTCATACACTAGGGACCCTTGTACCAGAAGGACTTAATGAGTATATTGAAATAGACCCATAACTTTATAAGAACACTGGGAAGGACATTATAGAATTGTTTGGAACATTCTAAGAACTTGTCCTTACTCTACATATATATATATAATTTTTGTGGTTTATTATGTTGATTTTTACTCTACATATATTGATTTGCACCCAATGATAAAAGGACACTGATGTTTTCGTTCAGAAACTGTGCACCACAGATATAAAAAGTCACAGGTACCTTTGCTCACTCTGTCCCTTGTGCTTGTAATACGGGACCTGTTTGCAAGTTTGAGGAGCTTTAAGTGTGACCCGAGCGTCCCCGGGATTACACGGTGTAATGAACAACTATTACCTGTGAGTTGTAGCAGTGTGGTGCATATAAGTGGCAGCTTCTGTGTCCGTATAGCAGGATGAGGAAAGGTTTCCGTACGGGCAGCCCGACAGTTCTCACGAGGGGGCTAATGCTGTTGCTCAGCCCGCTCCAGCGGTCAGCCGCCTCGCTATTACTATTCAGCTCACTTAATTTTATGAATGAGAATCATTAATTTATAATTGGTATGCAGTTGAGGGTGTTGTGACCACACCAGATCTTAATACTCTAGAAACAAAATATACATTTATGTTTTTACATGGTTATATGTTTTAAATAAATATTTACAATTGAGAATGGTGTGGAACAATTAATTGGCTCTATAGCGCGACCTCTTTTCTATATAAATTGTATTTGCTATATTGAAGCCATTAGAGACAGGCTTCTGAGGTCTGACGAAATAGAACCATTTATTTTATGATCACAAGGTGACTGATTTTATATAATATTAATCATTTATATTGATTGCGCCATCAGGTATATTCTTTTCAGGTTATCTTTAAAACATTGTTCTCAGTGTCTTTCACCATCACTCACAAGTACTTCATTTATTAGCATCTTTTACATTACTTACAAGTTCTTCTATAGGCCTGGACATTCCCCCATAAGTTCCCTCTCTGTTATGTGACATTGTGTTGCTCCCTTCCTGCAATAAAGTTCTTCAATATTTTCACCAAGCCTTACTGTCAGAGTCCTGTATGAGGAAGACCTATATCAGGCCATCCCTGTTCCGACCCAACTGTGGTTCCTCTTCCCTACCATCGGAAGAACCCCCGAGTTCACAACACCCCCAACCTAGGTCAGTGACAGAATCATGTGTTACTGACGAGGATTCTACGTTACAAGTTGATGTCCCTGCCCTGGTGGATGCTATTAAGCAGATCCTACAAATCACTGAGGATGAGGATTCCACTACAGTGGCAAAGAAAACTGATTAGTTTAAACAAAAGAAGGTGGTTAGAACTGTATTACCCCATTCTGAGCATCTTGTGGACATCAGGTAGGATCTCTGGTCTAGCCCAGGTAAGAAATTCCCGCTTCCTAAATGGGCTTTGGCTTGCTATCCTCTCCCTACAGAGTTATGTAGTAAGTGAGAAAATTCACCGCCGATGGATTCTCACGTCACCCGTCTCGTGGTGTCGTCTACTCTGTTGAATTCATATATTTACCCACAAGAACGTACCACACACTATTGTATATTTTGTTTTTCACGCTAACACTGAACACACAAGACATCTGGGTGGAGAAAGGACTGACGGATCACAATTTCTGAAAGATACCTTTATGAGAGTCATCTTACGTCGTGCATTGTGAGTTTGGGTACGCAGTGCGCTATACCCCAAAGAAACCTAGATGTGTTTGCAGCTTGCATTTCTTGTGTGAGTCTGAGGGTACGCTCCCAACCAGACTATTCTTCACTTAAATATTTCACACTACCTTCACATTCTTTGGTGAATTGAACACTGGATGACTGAAAGGAAAGGATAAAGATACCTTTATGAGCACATATTATTTTTACTTTGTGTGAGTCCTGGTGCGCTGGAGTTAAACTTCGATATAGAGACATTTGATATAGAGACTATTTACAAACAAGAAAATACTACACATTGGTGGTTGTTATTTCTGTTTTTTATTTTCACATTCTGGAGTTCACGGAATAGAGATTAAGCTGTCAGAAGATTTGCAAGAAGGAGTCATCAACGTCCAAGGAAGGAAACAAAGGGACGTATATACATTTTTATGTTGCGCTGAGTGTGTAGAAAGGGCTTAAAATTCTTGTATTGTCTACTCTGCCTGTCACCACTGTCACCTCCCTGAAGGAACCGACATTAAGCGTTTGGAGGGATGCCTGAAATCTATATATTCCCTCGTAGGGGCCATTCATAGGTCCACCATAGCTGCCTCTTGGGCTGCAAAAGTTATTGAGGCGTGGGTTCAGGCATTTGAGGATGAACTGCCCGAGGATATTTCTGACAAAACCAGACAATACCTGTCTCACATATGCACCGCCGCCTATTACATTCAGGAGGCGTCCTCTGAGGCGGAGGTACTGGCAGCCAAAGCGTCATCCATGTCTGTCCTGGCTCACCGCATAAGGTCGTAGAAAGTGGATTTTTACTCCAAGAAGACCTTGGAGGTACTCCTCTTTACTGGGGACATTTTATTTGGAGAGGACCTGAATAAAATAGTGTCTTAATTAGCAGCTGTTAAGACTGCTTTCTCTAGCATCCATAAGGGATATTGGGGAATCTAGTATGATGGGTATAGATGGGGTCCAAAGGAGCCAGTGCACTTTAAATTTCTTCAACTGAGTGTGCTGACTCCTCCCCTCTATGTCCCCTCCCACAGGCAGTTTAGAAATGCTTATCTCAGCAGCTCCAGAGAGTTTTCTTCATTTTCTTTTAAACATTTACTATTTTCGGTATGCTGTCCGGGCAATACACCGTGGTTGTTGAGGGGTGGGTTTGGTCACCGGCCTTACGAGGTGCAGAGCCGCTTCTCCGCTGCAGGACCACCGTCCTGAGGGATTGTTGTTCAGCGGGGCACTGTTCCGTGGCTGCCGCAGCACGCCACACACCCCTAACGCTGCCTGAAGGTGACATCGGTGGTGAGTACACACCGGGGGCCCCGCTAGGGGGCATCCCTTGGTTCAAAGTGCAGCTGACCACGGGTGCGGCGTACGGGACCCTCCCAGGGTGGTCCCACTAAGATCCCCCATGTAGAACTGGCATAACAGGGCTTAACTAGCACTTGTGTGATGTTTTAAGTTTGCCAGTATAATATGTATAGTAGCTCCGGCGCCATTAGAGGGGGTGGAGCTACCTCAGAGCGGGACCTGAGGCGTTTTGGCGCCTTCCTCTTCTTACTGCAGCCATATACAGCACACACAGCGCTTCCTGACTCGTCAGCCACGCCGGATATCTGGTACAGGATGTAGCAGAGGGGGAGAGCCGCTTGTGCACACTATCTGTCTCCTATGTAGGATTGAATTTGTTAGTGTTTACTGTGTTTTAGGAAGCTGACAGCCTCACTGGGGCTGTGCAGCTCAGGGTGTGCTGGTGTCCTCTCTCTGTGTCTCCTCTCACATACAGTAGGACAGGCTTGCATTATAACTGTCTGTGTGTATGTTATTGTGCTTACTGTAAAATATGGGTAAACACAAGCTGTGTATGTCACTTTCTCTCCTTTATATACTGAGTCAATCGTCACAAATCAGTGAAGGGGCTGGGGGAGAGGGTCCAGAGCCCCACTGATTAGGGTCTCTTAAGACTATGATGTCAGATATGTCATCCCAGCTCCCTGCTAATGTGCAGAAAACTCATCTACTACAACAAGCTGTTGCAGATGTAGCTGCTAGGGCTGATGCGCAGCCCCACCTCTCACTCTCATGCAGGTCCTCAGAAGCGTGGTTTACCTGCTATACTATCTGATACAGATGATGATGTATGGGATGATGGGGATGATCTGGATCCCGTTATTGGGGATCCCGATGCTGCTCAGGGTATTGAACCCCTCATTTTAGCTATAAGGGATGTGTTACAGCTCCCTCTAGAGGACGCTGCGTCACAGCAGTCATTTTTCTTTGTAAAAAACAAGCCTAATGTCACTTTCCCTGATTCTACAGAGTTAGAAGACTTATTCAAATAGGCCTATAAAAAGCCAGATAAAAAATTTCAAGTGTCCAAAAAGTTTTTGCATACTTTCCCATTTATTCCTGAAGGGAGAAAATTTTGTGAGGAACCCCTGGGGTGGATATCTCGGTCTCTCATCTGTCTAAAAAGGTGGTGCTGCCTGATTGTTAGGAAAGATGGTTGCCTCATACGAGGTGATCCAGTATGGGACGTTCCAGAACGTTTCAGTTGGATCTCCTGAGCAACTGGTCCGGATCGCATCTCCAGATGCACCTGATGATTCAGCTGTCACCTCAGGCCGGGATTTCCCTCCTGTTGTGGCTACAGTCCTCCAATCTCCTGGAGGGCAGGAGTTTCGGGATTCAGGATTGGACCCTCCTCTTGACGGATGCGAGCCTGAGAGGATGGGAAGCTGTCACCCAAGGGGCACAGTTCCAGGGCAGGTGGTCAGCTCACGAAAGCCTCCTTCCAATCAACATTCTGGAACTTCAGGCGATTTACAGTGCTCTACTTCAAGCCTCTCCTCTGCTCAAGGATCACGCGATCCAGGTACAGTCGGACAACGCCACAGCGGTGGCATATGTCAATCGACTAGGAGGGACAAAAATCAGAGCCTGCATGCGAGAGGTGTCAAAGATACTCCTCTGGGCGGAAAGAAATGCAAGTCCGCAACTGGGATGCAGTCTTCCTGAGTCATCACGATCTCCACCCGGGGAGTGGGGGCTCCACTATCTGCTGTTCCAGCAGATCATCGACCGGTGGGGTGGCCCACAAATAGACATGATGGCTTCTTGTCTCAACAAAAAACTTCCCTGGTATTGCTCACGGACCAGGGACCCTTAGGCGAGGGCAGTGGATGCACTGGCGTCGCCTTGGCTGTACCGACTGGTCTACCTGTTTCCTCCGATCCCATTGCTCCCAAGAATGCTAAAACGAATCAGGAATCAAGGTGTCCAGGCAATTCCAATTGCCCCGGATTGGCCTCAGAGGGCATGGTACGCGGATCTTCTGGACATGTTCATCGAAGACCCTTGGCCTCTACCACTAAGAAGAGATCTTCTTCAACAACGACCATTCGTCTTCCCAGACTTACGGCGACTTCGTATGGCGGTTGAGCGGAACATCCTAGCTCGCAAGGGCCTTTCCAAGAAGGTTATTACAACCATGTGTTAGGCACCGGGGTCCGCTTGTCTGCGCGGCCCGGCGCCTAGCAACTAGAGACGCCGTGCGCGTACAGCCGCCGGCTCCCTAGCAACGCTAGACGCCGGGCGCGCTGAGCCGCACGGACCCTAGCAACGGGGACGCCACTGGTGGACCGCGTTCCCCGTTGCTAGGCTTTAGGAAATTAAGATATTCACCTGCTCTCTGGCCGTGCAGCAAGGCAGCTGCACGGCATTTATTCTAATCAGCCTTTAGCAGCTGATTGGAGGACTCCTTGTTAAATACACTCCCAGGGCTTCTCACAGACGCCGGTAATAGCTTCCTGCATGCTGCCTTTGTTTGCTGAGAGTCTGTTTCCAGTCCTGCTGTATCCGGTCATTCCAGTCCTCAGAAGTCCGGTATTCGGGAGTTGTCATCTCATCCCAAGAGGTCGTTTGGTTCCCTGGAGTCCTGACTGATCACCGTTTTATATCCAGTGGTGTTTGTGAGTTGCGGCTCTGCCGTGTGTTGCGGCTCAGCCGCTTTACCTTTTATATTTTGTGTGGAGCATTTGCGGAGGGTTCCGCTTCCACAAGTTCTCTCTGGTACTCGGCGGTGCTGGGTAGGAGAATTGGACAAGTGGATATTTTGGTTGTCCTTTTCCCTGGCGGTTTCTCCGCACATATTATAGTTTTGAGTTTGCTTAGCCCCTGGCCTGGTTGTTTAGTTAGAGGGCCTCTTGTTATCACCCTGTCTCGGGTTTCCCTTTGTCTCTCATTAAGACCGGGGGGCATCGAAGTTGGGCAGACATAATCCGCCCTTCAAACGCGGCTGCCAAGGGCTCAAGAAACCATAGTCTCGCAGGGGATTTCTGACAACACGGGTGAGACAACAGAGTTAGGGCGCCAGGGGCTATTTTCCTGTCCTGCTCCCTTCCCCAGCATTCCGTTCCAGTGCTCCAGTCCTTGCCATAAGATCTCCTCTGACCAGAGTGCTGGAATCATAACACCATGGTTCAGACCAGGAAACCTGTGATGTCAAACCACTATCATCATATCTGGAGAAGATATGTCTCCTGGTGCGAGGAACGCACGTATCCGCCTGCAGAGTTCCACTTGGGACGTTTCTTATGTTTACTGCAGGCTGGTGTGTATAAGGGCTTACGTCTGGGTTCTGTTAAGGTCCAGATTTCTGCTCTCTCCATTTTCTTCCAGAAGAAATTGGCGGTGTTGCCAGAAGTGCAGACCTCCTTGCAAGGAGTACTCCACATCCAACCTCCCTTTGTGCCGCCTACGACACCCTGGGATTTGGATGTTGTGTTGAAGTTTATACAGTCCTCCTGGTTTGAACCTCTGATGACGGTAGAAGACAAGTACCTCAAGTGGAAGACGGTGATGTTACTGGCCCTGGCTTATGCTCTACGTGTCTCAGAATTGGGGGCCTTATCGTGTAAAAGCCCATACTTGAGGGTCATTCCGAGTTGATCGTAACCCTGCAAAATTTTGCAGGGCTACGATCATGTCCATAGACATGCGGGTGGTCGCCCAGTACAGGTCTATCCCGCCCCACATGTCAGTGCCACCCCCACCCCCCTTGCAGAAGTGCAATAGCATCGCACAGCGGCGATGCTTTTGCACTTTAGGAGTAGCTCCCGGCCAGCGCAGCTTTAGCGTGCTGGCCGGGAGTTACTGGTCGCTCCCCATCCCGCAGCGGCTGCGTGTTATGCCACGCACCCGCTGCGGCACGCGCCCAGCACGATCTGGCCATGCCTGCGTTGGCCGGACCGCGCCCACGAAACGGCGGGCAAATGCCGCCATTCCGCTTCCCCCGCCCATTGACCGCCTCAGCCTGTCAATCAGGCAGAAGCGATCATAGCACAGCGACGACCTTCGGCGGCGGCGGCGCATGCCCAGTTCTGACCCGATTGTGCCGCTGTGATAAACTGCAGCGTGCGATCGGGTCAGAATGACCCCCTTGGTCTTTTACGAGGACAGAGCGGAGCTCCGGGCTAGAAAGCAGTTCCTGCCGAAGGTTATCTCCGCATTTCACCTGAATCAACCTATTGTGATTCCGTCCAGTTCTGACGCTTCAGCTCCTCCGGAGGCGTTGGATGCTGTGCGTGCCTTGAAAATCTGTAAGCGCACAGCTCGGGTTCAGAGAACGGATCCCTTGTTTATGCTCTATGATGCGCAGAAGAAGGATTGCCCTGCTTCAAAGCAGTCCATTGCTTGTTGCATTAGGTTTACTATCCATCAGGCCTATGTGTCGGCAGCCTTACCTGTTCCTAAGTCTCTGAAGGCCCTAGATCAGTGGGCTCTTCTTGGGCTGCTACCCGTGGAGTCTTGGCCTTGCAGCTACCTGGTTGGAGACGAACACCTTTGTGATGTTCTACAAGTTTGATACCCTGGCCAAAGAGGATACCTAGTTTGTGCAGGCGGTGCTGCAGCAGTCTCCGCACGTTCCCACACGTTCTGGAAGCTTTGAGATGTACCCATCATACTAGATTCCCCAATTTCTCTTACGTCCTAGAGGATGCTGGGGTCCACATTAGTACCATGGGGTATAGATGGGTCCACCAGGAGCCATTGGCACTTTAAGAGTTTAAGAGTGTGGGCTGGCTCCTCCCTCTATGCCTCTCCTACCAGACTCAGTTTAGAAAATGTGCCCGGAGGAGCCGGTCACTGCTAGGGGAGCTCTACAGAGCTTCTTTAGTAAAGTTTTTTTTTTAGAGTTTATTATTTTACAGGGATGCTGCTGGCAACAGCCTTCCTGCTTCGTGGGACTAAGGGGGGGGGGGGGAGTAGTGTCCGCCCTGCGGGGTCTGAGCCACTATCTCCGCTGACAGGACACTGAGCTCCAGAGGGGATAGATCGTTCCCCGCCAAAGGGATTCGCTCACACCAGCAGCATGCCGCCACCCCCTTATAGAGCTGAAGATCAGTGGCGAGTGAGTCACTGACCCCCCCTAGCAAGCGGGGAGCCGGTGTGAAGATGGCGGCAACAGGGTTGGACAGCAGTACTAACTACGCTCTGGAGGCTCAGCAGTACTTAGTGCGGCGCTGTGAGGGGCGCCCTGAGCCAGCGCCTGGCCCCTGCACTGGTCAGCAAGCCTGTCGGAGTCCGTGGATCTCAGCCAGCATTTTACCTCAGGCCAGTATAATCCTTGTGAAGAGCGGGAAGACAGTGCCATTTTGGGGGCGGAGCTTCTCAGCAGACCCAGCAGGGTTCAGCGCCATTTTCCTGCCTGCACAGTGCAGTCCAGGAAGAGCAAGTCACTCCACAGCAACTCCAGCTATCTATCACGGTACCAGGGGGTTGTAGATGGGCGGGGACGCTGCATTAAGACTGTGTAACCTATTAAGGTGCACAGTCAGCGCTAGTAGGGGTCTCCCTTTACATTAAAAGCGCTGTGTGTGGCTTGGCTCCAATCTCTGTGTCTCTCTTGCCATTCTTGGGGGTGAAACTCTGTCCTCCCCTGTGTGTGTGGAGTGTCTGTGGTCTCCATTAAGCAGTGTTCAGGGACTCTGTGTCATACGCTGCAGAGGATATGTCCTCTCAGGATGATCCAATTCCAGGTAATCAGAGGATTGCACTGGTTTAGCACAGATACCAGCAAGGGAGCCTGAGTGGTTATCCTCTATCAAATCTATGATTTCTCAGATTTCAAATAGGGTTGCACAAAATGAATCTGCAACTCTGGCTTTACAGAACTCTATGGCAGTCTGGCCCAGTTCTGGTACCTCAGGGCACCCACTGTATATTCACATAAACGTGCTCTTGTGCAGATCATGCAAGATGAAACAGATACCGATTTTGACACTGCAGACGGTGACGGGGATGTGTTGCGGGGGGCAGCATCTCTTGCTAAAGGGAAGTAGTTGATGATAGAGGCTATTAGAGATGTGTTGAATATTGCTGATACAACACCCGAGCAGGTTGAGGAGGCTTACTTCACTGAAAATAAGAAAGCCTCGCTAACCTTCCCTGCGTCAAGGGAATTAAATACTATTTTTGAAAAGGCTTGGGAAAACCCGGATAAATAATTCCAGATACCTAAAAGGGTTCTGGTGGCATTTCCTTTCCCGGTAGAGGATAGGAAAAAATGTGAAAACCCGCCTATTGTTGACGCGTCAGTATCCAGACTCTCAAAAAAGGTGGTTTTACCTGTTCCAGGATCCACCGCCTTGAATGAGCCGGCTTATCGTAAAATTGATAATACGCTCAAATCCATGTACACGGCTTCTGGGGCAATACTACGTCCCACTATTTCCAGTGCTTGGATTGCCAAAGCTATAGTAAAGTGATCAGGCACGTTACTTGAAGACTTGGATACTATGGAGAAATGTGATGTTGAATTGTTTTTACGTAACATTCAGGATTCGGCAGGATTTCTAGTAGAATCCATGAAAGACCTGGGTTTCGTGGCTGTGGGAATTTCTTCCATGTCTGTATCAACTCCTCTAGGACTGTGGTTGCGCCAGTGGTCTGCCTACGCGGAATCCAGGAGAAGTGTGGAGACCCTACCCTACACAGGTCAGGCTCTCTTTGGGGAAGCGTTAGATGTGTGGATCTCCACGGCTATGGCTGGTAAGTCACCTTTTCTTCCCTCAGCTACACCTGCTCCGAAGAAACCCTTGTCTTTAGCTACATCACTGCCTTTTCGGTCTACCAAGCCCAGAAAGGCCAAGCCGTCCAACACCTTCTTTCGGGGAGGTCGGCCCAAGTCCAAGAAACCTGCGGCTGCAGTTTCCCAGGAACATAAACCTGCTTCAGGTACACCAAAGTCCGCCACATGATGGTGGACTGCACGACCCGGAGGTGGGGCCGGTGGGAGCGAGACTCAGGCATTTCAGTCACGTCTGGGTGTCATCCGGCCTGGACCCCTGGGTGCAAGATATTGTGTCTCAGGGGTACAGGCTGTAATTTCAAAATCTCCTTCACCGATTTTTCAAATCAGGCTTGCCAGTTGGTGGAGGCACAGGTCATTGTGCCAGTACCACCCCATATGCAAAACAAAGGTTACTATTATTTTGTGGTACCGAAACCGGATAGTTCAGTCAGGCCCATTCTGAACTTAAAATCACTAAACCCTTTTCTAAGGGAGTTCAAGTTCAAAATGGAGTCTCTAAGGGCAGTGATATCAGGTCTGGAGGAGGGGGAATTCCTGGTAGACCTGGATTTCGAGGATGCATACCTCCACATTCCAATTTGGCTGCCGCATCAAGCTTATCTTTGATTCGCACTGTTGGACTGTCATTTTCAGTTCCAGGCCCTACCATTTGGCCTCTCCACAGCACCGAGGGTATTCACCAAGGTGATGGCGGAAATTATGGTCCTCCGCAGACAGGGGGTGAACATAATTCCATATCTGGATGATCTGCTGATAAAGGAGTCGTCCAAGGAGAATCTGTTACAGTCCATTCTTCTCACGACCCACCAGCTCAGGGAACACGGTTGGATCCTGAATCTTCAAAAATCTAATTTGGAACCAACCAGGAGGTTGTCCTTCCTGGAAATGATCCTCGACACGGAAGTGCAGAGGGTGTTTCTTCCAGAGGAAAAGGCGTTGGTGATGCAAACAATGGTCTGGGATGTCCTGAAGTCAGCCCGGTTGTCGGTTCATCAGTGCATTCGCCTTCTGGGAAAGATGGTGGCCTCTTAACCTATTAAGGTTAATTAGTCAGCGCTAGGCTTTTATCATAATAACTGCCTACAGGGGCGCTGTGTAGCTGGTTCTTTATACTCTGTGACTCTCTGAAGGTACTCTGGGGGAAACTGACATTGTGTGTATCCACTTTGTGTGTGTGTGTGTGTGTGTGTGTATCCACTTTACCATGTCTAAGGACTCTGTGTCCTGTGCTGCAGAATGTGTATCTTCTCCTGAGGAGTCTATCCCATGTACTCAGGACTGCAATGTGCTTTCCCAACTCGACTACTCCAGGATCATGGGTGGATCCTAAACCTTCTAAAGTCATATTTGGAGCTGATAAGGAGACCGCCTTTCCTGGGGATGATACTCGACACGGAAGTGCAGAGGGTGTTTCTACCGGTGGAGAAAGTGTTGGTGATCCAATCAATGGTATGGGATGTCCTGAAGCCAGCCCGGGTATCGGTTCATCAGTGCATTTGCCTTCTGGGAAAGATGGTACTCTCCTACGAGGCTCTACAATATGGAAGATTCTTTGCGAGGTCATTCCAACTGGATCTCCTAGACAAATGGTCGGGATCACATCTTCACATGCACCAGCGCATACGCCTGTCGCTAAAAGCCAGAATTTCACTACTCTGGTGGCTGCAAACTTCTCACCTACTCGAGGGGCGCAGGTTTGGGATTCAGAATTGGATCCTTCTAACCACGGATGCAAGTCTCAGAGGTTGGGGAGAAGTCACCCTAGGGGAAAACTTCTAAGGAAAGTGGTCAAGTCTGGAATACATCCTTCCGATAAACATTCTAAAACTAAGGGCCATATACAACGGCCTTCTACAAACGGCGCATGTTCTGCAAGATCAAACCATTCAGGTTCAGTCGGACAATGTGACGGCAGTGTCCTACATTAACCGACAGGGCGGAACGAAGAGCAGAGTGGCAGTGTCAGCGGTAACAAGAATCCTCCACTGGGCAGAAAAGTACGCAGTGTCGCTCTCCGCAATCTTCATTCCGGGAGTGGACAACTGGGAAGCGGACTTCCTCAGCAGACACGATCTCCATCCAGGAGAATGCGGCCTTCGCCCGGAGGTGTTCGCAGAGGTGACAAGCCGATGGGATGTACCTCAGATAGACATGATGGCCTCTCGCCTCAACAAGAAGCTTTGGAGGTACTGTTCCAGGTCAAGAGACCCACAAGCAGTGGCGGTGGAGGCACTGGTAACTCCGTAGATGTTCCAGTCAGTGTATGTGTTCCCTCCACTTCCACTCATACCAAGGATTCTCAAATTAATAAAAAGAACAATAGTTCAGGCGAACCTCATTGCCCCAGACTGGCCACGAAGGGCTTGGTACGCGAATCTTCTGGAATTACTGCTAAAGGATCCGAGGCCTCTTCCTCTTCGCAAGGACCTTCTTAAACAGGGGCCGTTCACCTATCAAGACTTACCGCGGCTACGTTTGACGGCATGGAGGTTGAACGCCAGATCTTAGCTCAGAAGGGCATTCCGAACAATGTCATTCCTACCCTGATACAGACTAGGAAGGGAGTAACGTTTAAACATTACCATTGGATTTGGAAAAAGTATGTGTCTTGGTGTGAATCCAAGAAGTTTCCTACGATGGAGTTTCAACTGGGATGGTTTCTCCTCTTTCTGCAAGCAGTTGTGGATGTGGGCCTACGCTTGGGCTCCATAAAGGTCCAGATTTCTGCCTTGTCCATTTTCTTCCAGAAACAATTGGCTACTCTCCCTGAGGTTCAGACAATTTTGAAAGGGGTTCTGCACATCCAGTCACCCTTTGTCCCTCCTACGTCACCTTGGGATCTTAATGCTGTACTGCAGTTCCTGCAATCGGATTGGTTCGAGCTCTTACAGGATGTGGAGGTCAAGTATCTTACTTGGAAGGCGGTCACACTGTTGGCATTAGCATCTCCTAGACCTGTGTTGGAATTGGGGGCATTGTCAGGCAAGAGCCTCTACTCGATTTTTCATGAGGATAGAGCTGAGCTCAGAACACGTCAGCAATTTCTTCCAAAGGTTGTGTCAGCTTTTCTTATCAACCAACCTTTTGTGGTGCCAGTGGCTACTGACTCCTCAATTACCTCAAAGTCCTTGGATGTTGTGAGGGCTTTAAAAATTTATGTGAAGAGATCTCTTCACAGGAAGTCGGACGCTCTATTTGTCCTTTATGATCCCAACAAATTTGGGTGTCCTGCTTCTAAGCAGACAATTTCTCGCTGGATCAGGCTTACTATCCAGCATGCTTATCCTACGGCAGGCTTTCCGTGTCCAAAATCTGTTCAGGCCCACTCTACTCGTAAAGTGGGTTCTTCCTGGGCGGCTTCCAGGGGTGTCTTGGCTTTACAGCTTTGCCGAGCAGCTACTTGGGTTAGGTTAACTTAGGTTCGAACACATTTGCTCAGTTCTACAAGTTCGATTCTTTGGCCTCTGAGGACCTAAAGTTTGGTCAATCTGTTCTGCAGGAACCATAGCACTCTCCCTCCCGTACTGGGATCCTTGGTACATATCCATGGTACTAAATGGAACCCCAGCATCCTCTAGGACATAAGAGAAAATAGGATTTTAATTACCTACCGGTAAATCTTTTTCTCGTAGTCCGTAGAGGATGCTGGGCGCCCGCCCAGTGCTTCGTATTCCTGCATTGTTACTTGGTTAAGTATTGTTAGTTCAGTCGTTGCTGAATTGTTTCAAGTTGGTTAGCTTGGCTTTCCTTTTGTTATGTGTGAGTTGGTGTGAATCTCACCACTATCTGTCTAGAAACTGTGCCCGAGTAAACGGACATACTTCTCTCGAAGTATGTCCATCTCCTCGGGCACAATTACTAGACAGAGTCTGGTAGGAGGCGCATAGAGGGAGGGGCCAGCCCACACTATTAAACTCTTAAAGTGCCATTGGCTCCCAAGGGACCCGTCTATACCCCCATGGTACTAAATGGAACCCCAGCATCCTCTATGGACTACGAGAAAAGGATTTACCGGTAGGTAATTAAAATCCTGTTCTCTCGTAGTTCATAAGGGATATTGGGTGCCCGCCTCAGTGTGTTGTCTTTTCTGCAGGTTCTTGTTATGTGGTTACCTGTTCAGCTGTTGCTGTTGTTGTTACCAGCCATTGCTGGTTATGTGTTAATGGTGTGCTAGTTTGTAAATCTCACCACCCTTTGTTATCGTGTTCCTTCTCTCATATATGTCCTTTCTCCTGCGGGCACGTTTTTATCTATAACTGCCTGTGGGAGGGGGCATAGAGGGGAGGAGCCAGCACACCCAGTTAAAGAAATTTAAAGTGCACTGGCTCCTTTGGACCTCGTCTATACCCCCTCGTACTAGATTCCCCAATATCCCTTATGGACGATGAGAAAAGGATTTACCGGTAGGTATTAAAATCCTATTTTTCTTCCTCCTACTAATCCTTCTCACAGGGTGAAAACTACCACCTTTCGTTCTTTTCGACCTCAAGGGAAAGGCAAGGGTCAGTCTTACCCCAGACAATCTTGTGCTCCCAAGACCACCAAGCCCAAGACAAAACAGTCCTGTGCAGTCCGTCAGCCTTCTTCGAAACAAGACAATCTTGCTGCATGATGGAGCGGGCCTCCTCCTGGGGGACCCCAGGGTGGGAGGCCGACTTCTGCTGTTTGCCCAGGTCTGGTTAAAGACCAATTTTGACGCTTGGGTACTGGAAGTTGTGTCTGACGGGTACGCTTTCTCATTCAAGAGACATCCCCCTCACCAGTTCTGCACTATGGTACTCTCTTCGGACCCATTGAAGGCGCAGGCTTTACAAACGGTGGTAGGTTCCCTCCTGAGTACAGAGGTACAGGGTACCTCAGTCCCAGCATGGCAGAGGCTATTATTCAACCCTGTTTCTGGTACAGGAACCCAATGGGTCTTTTCGGCCTATACTCAACCTCAAGTCACTGAACAAATTTGTGAGGGTAGCCAAGTTTCGGATGGAAATGTTGCACTCTCAGTTCCTGCAGTGTGCTGTTGGTGACATTCACTACCAATTCCAGGCTCTGCTGTTCAGACTGGCCACAGCTCCTTGGATCTTCACCAAGGCTATGGCCGTGATGACGGCGCACCTCCGTTGCCAGGGAGTCAGAATCCTGCCGTACTTGGATGACCTGCTGATTCTGGAGAGTTCCCACGATGTCCTCCGCAGTCATCTACAATTGACTGTGAGTTGCTTACAACCCCATGGATGGCTGATCAATTGGAAGAAGTCCTTGCTGGTCCCAGCTCGGAGCATGGTGCACCTAGGGGCGCGTCTGGACACACACAGTCAGAAACTGTCCCTGTCTCCAGACAAGATCCTGAAAATCCAGGACAGGATAAGACACTTCATCCGTCACCCCAGAGTGTTGATTCACTCGGCGATGCAAGTACTTGACCTGATGGTGTCGACGTTCAACATGGTGGAGTATGCTCAATTTAATTCCCGCCCTCTGCAACAATTTATTCTTGCCAAGTGAGATGACCTGCATCATCGGATCAGATCCCAAATTATCTTTTTGACTCCGGAGGTTCGTTTGTCGCTGACCTGGTGACTCCAGGGCCAGCAATTGAGCAGGGGTCTTCCCTTCTGGATCCTTGACTGGGTCCTCCTGATGACGAATGCCAGTCTGAGGGGATGGGGAGCGGTGTTGGAGCAACACTCTTTTCAGGGTCGGTGGATCAAGGAAGAATTACTCCAAATAAACATCCTAGGGCTGCGGGCGGTGTTCAGTACATTATCACTTGCCCTGCCTCTGGTATGGAACAGACTGGTTCAAGTACGGTCAGACAATGCCAGGACAGTGGCATACATAAACAATCAAGGCGGCTGCACTCGAAACCGCATGGCTATGAAGGAAGTGTCAAAAATCCTTTGTTGGGCAGGATGCCATCTGCCAAGTAATGCAGTACAAATGGAAGCAGGCTTTTGCTACTAGGAGTGATCCTCAAACCTCCTGACAAACATGCATACACAAAAGAGAGTGAGCAAAGCCCCTGTCAGCGCTACGTGAGATAATGAATAACAAACCAAACTGGTACGTTCATTAGATTTTCATATCAGGGGGGATGAAAAAAGTCACTTCCGTCAATGAAGCATGTAGTACAGACGTTTCTGATATAAACTCCTCCTCATTTCACATGCAATGTAGAAATAGAGGAAATAAAATGGTTTAATACTTTTTTTTAATGTCACAAACAATACTGATACAATACACAGAACATATATGTATAAAAGATTATTTTTAAAAGCTCCAATTTCCCAACATGGAAAAAGGTCCTCCTCTGTCACTGTAGCAGTCTCCTCACCAACCGGTTTCTACCCCTTTTTGGGGTCTTTTTCAAGGTGCTGAATGCCTGACTTTCTTCCCTCTCCATTTTTAAACCTCCTCCAGACAGAGGAGGACCTTTGCCAGTACGGAGCTGTGATCCAGAGAACGCACCCGGAGCGGTTTGCTGGAGATTTAACAACCCACATACTTTCTAGAACTGACTGTTGCCAGTTATTTCCATCTATCGGTAATTGATTCACTTCTGCCATCTGTCTCATTGTCTCCAAAATTCTGAATGCCGTATAGATTGCTTCTTGGATGAGGAATTTTAACAAGCTTTTACGAACTGACTGAAGACAGTTCTTTTATGTCATTTGGTAATTGTTTTATTTCCACTAGTGTGGAGTCAAGTCCATGTTGGGAAATTGGAGCTTTTAAAAATAATCTTTTATACATATGTTTGTGTATTGTATCAGTATTGTTTGTGACATTACAAAAACGTATTGAACTATTTTATTTCCTCTATTTCTACATTGCATGTGAAATGAGGAGGAGATTCTATCAGAAATGTCTGTACTAGATGCTTCATTGACGGAAGTGACTTTTTTCATCCCCCCGGCATGAAAATCTAAGGAATGTACCAGTTTGGTTTGTTATTCATTATCTCACGTAGCCCTGACAGGGGCTTTACTCTCTTTTGTGTATGCATGTTTGTGAGGAGGTTTGAGAATCACTCCTAGTAGCAAAAGCCTAGGTCTGGCTGCTACCTGCGCGCACAAAGGATTCACCTACTTCCATTTGTATTGCATTTTGTTTCCTCAATTGGTGCTGTCCAAGTGTGCTGCATAGATGTTTAATTACAGAGATTGCAGGAGACCTATCCTGGATAATTTGTTTAAGAATGAAGGGGAGAATATAGAACTACTGGACGAGAATCTGGAAAATATAATGAGTAAATTAGAAAAAAAACATGCTTAAAGAGAATAAGATATGATGGGAGACCATAACCCTTGAAAAATATCTAAGTAATCAAATTATACCAAAGGGCTTACGAATACAGAAAAAAGCTTCATTTGATTCAGCCCCAGAACATTTTAAGGAGGAATGGGATAGACTCATCAAGGATAGCTCTTTCTCTTTATTGGGCCTCATCATTGATGAGAGGAAGACAGAACTTGCAAAACTTGATGAAGAAATAAAAATATATAGGGATCTCACAACCCCCTTTATCGACATGAAAGATTATAAGGAATTAGAAAGCCGGATAGAATACAGTATTAAAAGGAATGAGAACATTCTCATAGCTGCCACACATGAAGAGTCCGAGGAGGACCCTAATAGTTCAGACTTTGAGGAGGATGTCCCTATGCAGCCCCTAAAGACCCCTGGTAAAAAGCGAAGAAAAAACCATAATAACACTAAAATGTATCATGACTCTCCTAAACAAGAATGGAATGTAGTGAGGAACAACAGGAATAAAAGGAGGATGTCATATAAAGACCAATATGACGAGAGGACAACTCATAGTGCCAGACCTATTTATAGGGGCACACCCAGAACCAACTATGGCTTTAGAGAAAAAGATGAGATCCCACAATGGAGGGAGAGAACTAATCGGAGGGGTGGAAGACCATACAGGACAGGATGGGATAATCATGATTCCTATAATTATCTTGAAAGTCGAAGGAATAGATATGCCCCCTTTGAAGGGTTATCAGAAAAATTCCCTTTTTTAGAGAACAGGGAGGAGAAATTTCCCCACACATAAAGATCTTGAAAACAAAACGGGGCAAAAGGGGTGGTGTTGAAAGAAAAAGAGAAAAAGCAAAGAAAAGGAGGAAGATTTACAAAGTGAACAATAGGAATACAAATAAATCTAAAAGCAAGATTACAAGTGAACCATTGGATGGGAATCCGAATGGGATATCAAAACCAGAACTGGAGAAAGTAAAAATCTTTAATATTAGTACCCACACTCTTACAGAGGTGGAAACGAAAGTATTAGAAAAAGACCTCAAATATGGCCCCAAGGCCACAGTCAATAAATTCTCTATGTTCATTGATATTAATAAGTACATAAGGAAATTATGTGTAAAGAAATTCTTTATGACAAAAGATACTGAACCGGTTGAGATGGTTCTTCCTAACAGAACCCCCTTCAGACCTAAGTCCATTTTTTATCCAGCACACTTGAAAGGCAATTTTAGACACTTTTTTACACTGAAATATGATGATATGAAGAAAATGGACAATAAAGGGTTAAAATTCAATTTAATGTACAAGGAACGAAAGGCCCTGAAAGAGTTGAGGATGAATACACAAATAGTGGTTAAACTCGCAACTAAGGGGGAGGAGGGGGGGGGGGGGGTTGTGGTAATGGATGAAATGTGGTATGAAAAGGAAGTTCTTAGACAGCTTAATGATGGGAGCACTTATCAGAAATTAAGATGCGTCCCTACAGAAAAAATTATGTCAGATCTTCATGGACTCATAGAACATTATAAACAAAAAGGAATTTTGGAGGAAAGGAAGTTCAAATGTATATGGATATCAGAGCCCACAATACCGGTATTGTATGTACTGCCTAAGATCCACAAGGATCCAGTGCAATCACCAGGGAGGCTTATAGTTTCGAGCATTAACTCCATTGCTGCAAATCTCTCTGAGTTCATAGACCATAACTTACAACAGCTTGTGCTGTCCTATAAATCTCATCTTAAGGATACGAGGGATGTACTCAAAATCCTACCCACGGTCCCATGGGAGGAATGGTACCTCCTGGTTACAGGGGACGTGAAGTCCCTTTATACAATCATTGAACATCAGGTGGGATTTGGGGCAGTTGCCAATTATCTGGAGGGAAGTACTCTAGATAAAGGGATACAGGAGTTTCTGATTGATGGGATCTTCTTTATCCTTAATAACAATTACTTCACGTTTGGTGGTGATTTCTTCCTGCAAAAGGTGGGAAAGGCCATGGGCACCAGGTTCGCTCCTAGCTATGCGAACATCTTTATGTGTCAGTGGGAGCTTGATTACATCTGGAGCAACAACCCATATGGAGCGAACCTGGTGTCCTGGACACGTTACATAGATGACATACTGTTCCTATGGAGAGGAGGAATAGACCTTCTGGATAATTTTTGCAGTTACCTAAATACTAATACCCTCAACATCCAATTTGCCTTCTCAAGTAGTGCAATTTCTGTTAATTTTTTGGACATTACCATATACATGGAAGGGGGAGTGTTAAAATCAAAAACATATACCAAAACTACTGATTCGAATGCATATATCCATTCCAGTAGTTGCCACCACAAGAATTGGCTTGACTCAATACCAGGGGGTCAATTGAAACGACTGAAATGCAACTGCACGGATGATGATGTATATCAAGAACAAGCTGGAGAAATTATAGAGAAATTTTATAGGAGTGGATATGCAGCAAACACAATTGAGAAAGCAGCTAATATTGTAGGCTCCATGGATAAATCAGAACTTTTAAGAGAGACTATAAAAGACAACAACAGAAAGGGGGAACCAAATAGATTTGAGTGAGCATCTGTAACCAGTTTCTCTGCACAACATAAATTGATAGAAAAGTCCTTCAAAAAACATTCGGGGATTTTAAAAAAGGACCCTGTTTTG